>NW_025746006.1:80000-142500 GCF_021184085.1 Oncorhynchus gorbuscha | reverse complement strand
CACAACATGCTGTTACTGATCCAGTGTCTGAGGGAACTATGTCACAACATGTTGTTACTGATCCAGTGACTGAGGGAACTATGTCACAACATGTTGTTACTGATCCAGTGACTGAGGGAACTATGTCACAACATGTTGTTACTGATCCAGTGTCTAAGGGAACTATGTCACAACATGTTGTTACTGATCCAGTGACTGAGGGAACTATGTCACAACATGTTGTTACTGATCCAGTGACTGAGGGAACTATGTCACAACATGTTGTTGTGCAGTAGTCCAGTAGTCGACCCAAAACATCGGCGATGCAGAAGGGGCAGACAAGCGTCCACCTGGTCAGACTCCGTAGAAGTGCATATCGCCCACCGCTCCTGAGTATACTACTAGCCAATGTCCAGTGTCTTGACAACAAGGTAGACAAAATTCGAGCAACGGTTGCCTTCCAGAGAGACAGAGATTGTAACATTCTCTGTTTCACGGAAACATGGCTCAGGATATGTTGTCGGAATCAGTTCAGCCACCGGGCTTCTCCATGCATCGCTGACAGAGATAAAGACCTCTGGGAAGAGGAAGGACGGGGGTGTATGCTTTATGATTAACGACTTATGGTGTAATCATAACGACATACATGAACTCAAATCCGTCTGCTCACCCAACCTAGAATTCTTTACAATCAAATTTTACCTACCAAGAGAATTCTCGTCAGGTATAGTCACAGTTGTGTACATTCCCCCGCAAGCAGACATCAAGACGGCCATCAAGGAATTTCACTGGACTATACGCAAACTGGAAACCATACATCCTGAGGCTGCATTTATTGTAGCTGGAGATTTTAACAAAGCACAGTTGAGAACAAGGCTACCTAAATTCTACCAGCATATCGATTGCGCTACGCGCATGGGCAATACACCACTGCTACTCAAACTTCCGTGATGCATAAAAAGCCCTCCCCTGCCCTCCTTCGGCAAATCCGACCACAACGCCATCAGAAACTCAAACAGGATGTACCAGTAACGAGAACCATTCAACGCTGGTCCGACCAATCGGAAGCCACGTTTCAAGATTGTTTTGATCACGCGGACTGGAAAATGTTCCTGTCAGCCTCAGAGAACAACGTCGACCTATACGCTGACTCGGTGATTTTGTTTCTAAAGAAGTGCATTGGAGATGATGTACCCACTGTGACTATTCAAACCTTCCCCAACCAGAAACCATGGATGGATGGCGGCATTTGTGCAGAACTGAAAGCGCATTTAACCATGGAATTAGGTCTGGGAATATGACGGAATATAAACAGTGTAGCTATTCCCTCTGCGAGGCAATCAAACAAGCGAATTGCCAGTGCAGGGACAAGGTGGAGTTGCAATTCAACGGCTCAGACACAAGACGTATGTGGCAGGGTCTACAGGAAATCACAGACTACAAAAAGAAAACCAACCACGTCACGGACACTGACGTCATGCTTCCAGACAAACTAAACGCCTTTGCTTTGAGGATAATACAGTGCCACCCCGCGGCCGGCTAACAAGGACTGCCCCCTCCTTCGCCGTGGCTGACGTGAGTAAAACGTTTAAACATGTTAACCCTCGCAAGGCTGCTGGCCTAGACGGCATCCCTAGCCACGTCCCTCAGAGCATGCAGACCAGCTGGCTGGTGTGTTTACGGACATATTCAATCGCTCCCTATTCCAGTCTGTTGTACCTACATGCTTCAAGATGGCTACCATGGTTCCTGTACCCAATAAGGAAAAGATAACTGAATTAAATTACTACCACCCCGTAGCACTCACTTCTGTCATCATGAAGTGCTTTGAGAGACTAGTCAAGGATCATATCACCTCCACCTTACCGGCCAGCCTAGAGCCTAGACCCACTTCAGTTTGCATACCTCCCCAACAGGTCCACAGATGATACAATCGCCATCCCACTGCCCACTGCCCTGTCCCATCTGGACAAGAGGAATACCTATGTGAGAATGCTGTTCATTGACTACAGCTCAGCATTCAACCCCACAGTACCCTCCAAGCTCATCATCAAGCTGAGGCCCAGGGTCTCAACCCAACCGTGTGCAATTGGATCCTGACTTTCTGACGGGCCGCCCCCAGGTAGTGAAGGTAGGAAATAACATCTCCACTTCCGACCCTCAACATTGGGGCCTCACAAGGGTGCATGCTCAGCCCCCTCTTGTACTCCCTGTTCACCCATGACTGGGTGGCCATGCAATGCCTCCAACTCAATCATCAAGTTTACAGACAACACAACATTAGTGGGCTTGATAACCAACAATGACGAGACGGCCTACAGGGAGGAGGTGAGGGCCCTCAGAGTGTGGTGTCAGGAAAATAACCTGTCACTAAATGTCAAGAAAACAAAGGAGATGATCGTGGACTTCAGAAAACAGCAGAGGGAGCACCGCCCTATCCACATCGACGAGACCGCAGTGGAGAAGGTGGAAGGTTTTAAGTTCCTCGGTGTACACATCACAGACAAACTGAATTGGTCCACCCACATAGACAGTGTGGTTAAGAAGGCCAACAGTCCCTCTTCAATCTCAGGATGCTGAAGAAATTTGGCTTGTCACCCAAAACCTTGACAAACTTTTACGGATGCACAATCGAGAGCATCCTGTCGGGCTGTATCACCGCCTGGTACGGCAACTGCACTGCCCTCAACCACAAGGCTCTCCAGAGGGTGGTGTGGTCTGCACAACGCATCACCGGGGCAAACTACCTGCCCTCCATGACACCTACAGCACCCAATGTCACAGGAAGGCCAAAAATATCATCGAGGACATCAACCACCCGAACCACTGCCTGTTCACCCCGCTACCATCCAGAAGGCGAGGTCAGTACAGGTGCATCAAAGCTGGGACCGAAAAACTGGAAAAAAGCTTCTATCTCAAGGCCATCAGACTGCTAAACAGCCATCACTAGCACAGAGAGGCTGCTGCCTACATTGAGACCCAATCACTGGCCACTTTAACAAATGGATCACTAGTCACTTTACACAATGCCACTCTAAATAATGGCAATTTAATAATGTTTACATATCTTACATCACATGTATATACTGTATTTTATACCATCTATTGCACCTTGCCTATGACACTTGGCCATCGCTCATCCATATAGATTTAGATTTGTGTGTATTAGGTAGTTGTTGGGGAATTGTTAGATTACTTGTTAGATATTACTGCACTGTCGGAACTAGAAGCACAAGCATTTCGCTACACTTGCATTAACATCTGCTAACCATGTGTATGTGACAAATACAATTTGATTTGAAACTAATACAATATGTCTGGACAGGGTATAGAATAGGAAACTAATAAACTTTGTCTGGACAGTGTCTGTGAATCTGTGAAAGAGGCATGCTATGGTCCTCTATGGACCTCTATGGTCCTCTATGGACCTCTATGGACCTATGTGGCCCTCTATGGAATTCTATGGTCCTCTATGGTCCTCTATGGACCTCTATGGTCCTCTATAGTCCTCTATAGTCCTCTATGGACCTCTATGGTCCTCTATGGACCTCTATGGACCTCTATGGACCTCTCTATGGACCTATATGGTCCTCTATGGTCCTCTATAGTCCTCTATAGTCCTCTATGGTCCTCTATGGTCCTCTATAGTCCTCTATGGACCTCTATGGTCCTCTATGGACCTCTATGGACCTCTATGGTCCTCCATGGTCCTCTGGAGTGTGTGGTTGACTGTTTTTGTCTCTTTGTAGACTGTGACATTTGGCTAAATCTTTGTAATCTTTTATTTACAGTGAGAACGTTGTTAATATTAGTATTACAATATTTGTCCTAAGAATAGCTGAACTCTACGTCGGGGTCTGGGCCTAGCGCCATGTTGTGGGGTTTTAGAGGAAAAAGGCCCATTTTGGCTGAGGAGTTACATTTCCATTGATGATTATTACGGAGACTGCGTCCCAAACGGGACCCTATTCCCGAACGCAGTGCACTACACATGGTACCATTTAGAACGCATCTTGAGGAATTAGGGTTTTCGCGTTTAGGCCAACTTGACCGTTATTCAACGGGCTCAAAATAAAACCATGGTCAGAATCAGATATTGTTTTATTATTTGTAATGTATTCACAATTTCTGATGTATTATTTATTATATCTCATCTATTGTTAAGGGCATGTATTTATCCACTGGCAGGTTCCTGTTGTGATCAGTGGTCTGTAATACAGAGGTATTGTTGATAGACTGACTATAGGGGGTTATAACGTCATCACAGTTATTTGCTTGATAGATTTGACTACAGTTGTGTTTGTTTGGTAGACTGTTGACTATAGGGGTTTATGATGTCATCACAGTTGTGTTTGTTTGGTAGACTGTTGACTATAGGGGTTTATGATGTCATCACAGTTGTGTTTGCTTGGTAGACTGTTGACTATAGGGGTTTATGATGTCATCACAGTTGTGTTTGTTTGGTAGACTGTTGACTATAGGGGTTTATGATGTCATCACAGTTGTGTTTGTTTGGTAGACTGTTGACTATAGGGGTTTATGATGTCATCACAGTTGTGTATGCTTGGTAGACTGTTGACTATAGGGGTTTATGATGTCATCACAGTTGTGTTTGCTTGGTAGACTGTTGACTATAGGGGTTTATGATGTCATCACAGTTGTGTTTGCTTGGTAGACTGTTGACTATAGGGGTTTATGATGTCATCACAGTTGTGTTTGCTTGGTAGACTGTTGACTATAGGGGTTTATGATGTCATCACAGTTGTGTTTGTTTGGTAGACTGTTGACTATAGGGGTTTATGATGTCATCACAGTTGTGTTTGTTTGGTAGACTGTTGACTATAGGGGTTTATGATGTCATCACAGTTGTGTTTGTTTGGTAGACTGTTGACTATAGGGGTTTATGATGTCATCACAGTTGTGTTTGCTTGGTAGACTGTTGACTATAGGGGTTTATGATGTCATCACAGTTGTGTTTGTTTGGTAGACTGTTGACTATAGGGGTTTATGATGTCATCACAGTTGTGTTTGTTTGGTAGACTGTTGACTATAGGGGTTTATGATGTCATCACAGTTGTGTTTGCTTGGTAGACTGTTGACTATAGGGGTTTATGATGTCATCACAGTTGTGTATGCTTGGTAGACTGTTGACTATAGGGGTTTATGATGTCATCACAGTTGTTTGTTTGGTAGACTGTTGACTATAGGGGTTTATGATGTCATCACAGTTGTGTTTGCTTGGTAGACTGTTGACTATAGGGGTTTATGATGTCATCACTGTTGTGTTTGCTTAATATTGTAACTTAAGCACCTAAAGCACACACGCAGGAGAAGGGCTCTCTATCAAGGAGTGACCCCTATACTGAATATCATACTGTATGTCACGTGTGGGAAAGAAATCTAACATAGACATTGGCTTGGGGATAAACTACTCTCAGACCCTATATGGTTAGAGCTTGGGGATAAACTACTCCTAGACCCTACAGGGTTAGAGCTTGGGGATAAACTACTCCTAGATCCTACAGGGTTAGAGCTTGGGGATAAACTACTCCTAGACCCTACAGGGTTAGATATTGGGGGTAAACTACTCCTAGACCCTACATGGGTAGAGCTTGGGGATAAACTACTCCTAGACCCTACAGGGTTAGAGCTTGGGGGTAAACTACTCCTAGATCCTACAGGGTTAGAGCTTGGGGGTAAACTACTCCTAGACCCTACAGGGTTAGAGCTTGGGGGTAAACTACTCCTAGACCCTACAGGGTTAGAGCTTGGGGAAACACTACTCCTAGACCCTATATGGTTAGAGCTTGGGGATAAACTACTCCTACACCCTAAAGGGTTAGAGCTTGGGGATAAACTAGGACTCACAGATCCTACAGGGCTAGAAATCACTCAAAAGTCCGTAAATGACCTTTTAAGGATTCTGGTAGTTATAGTAACCAAACTGGATCCACCTTGCTTTCCTTGGGGAGGTTTCTGTGTTTTGCCACTCTGAAAGGAGGGTCTTTGTGTCTGACTGAAAGCATCTTTGTGTGTGTGTTTCCCTGTTGGTGGGAAAGTGGTGGGAGTCACACAGGTCAAGCATTCAGGTAGGGAGTAGTATTTCCTTATTGTGGAACAGAAAAAACACAAACACCTGAGAGTGTTGGGTACATGTTAGTTTGACCTCTGACCTTTCCATACAACTTCTTCCCACAGGTAATTCTAAGTCAGTATTAAGAGAATGTTGTTGTGACAGCAATATGAGGACGATATGATACGGACAATGCCTTTAACACAACAATACCTTTCGGACCACCCTCTAAAGAAGATAAGTCCTTTGTGAAACTGCCTTTCCAAGAAACAGTGTGTGTTGATCAGTAAAGTGTTCCATCTTAGCTTGAGTCTTTACAAAAGGCTGTTACCGCTTCACAGAGAGCCACACAAGCCTTAGAGGGATTGGCAGAGCTTTACTGGAACACATGTAAAGTGGTTTCAGAAGTATCTTGTTGACACTGATCCAATAGAGCTGGTCCATCCTGCTCTCAGCACAGGAGATCCTGTCTGATGAGCATGGAGCGATGTCGAGGGCTGGGATTGACAGCATGGGAATCGATATATCTGACACGCAGATCAGTGTATTGTATATGGGACAGACAAGGAATCAGACGTTCAAAGAGTACAACATTATATATTTTAAAAATCTATAGGTAGGGGGCGGCAGTGGTTAGAGTGTAGGGACGGCAGGTATCCTAGTGGTTAGAGTGTAGGGACGGCAGGTAGCCTAGTGGTTAGAGTGTAGGGGCAGGCAGGTAGCCTAGTGGTTAGAGTGTAGGGACGGCAGGTAGCCTAGTGGTTAGAGTGCCTAGTGGTTAGAGTGTAGGGACGGCAGGTAGCCTAGTGGTTAGAGTGTAGGGACGGCAGGTAGCCTAGTGGTTAGAGTGCCTAGTGGTTAGAGTGTAGGGGCGGCAGGTAGCCTAGTGGTTAGAGTGTAGTGCCTAGGGTTAGAGTGTAGGGCAGGCAGGTAGCCTAGTGGTTAGAGGTAGCCTAGGGACGTTAGGTAGCCTAGTGGTTAGAGTGTAGGGACGGCAGGTAGCCTAGTGGTTAGAGGTAGCCTAGTGGTTAGAGTGTAGGGGCAGGCAGGTAGCCTAGTGGTTAGAGTGTAGGGGCAGGCAGGTAGCCTAGTGGTTAGAGTGTAGGGGCAGGCAGGTGCCTAGTGGTTAGAGTGTAGGGGCGGCAGGTAGCCTAGTGGTTAGAGCTTTGGACTAGTAACCGAAAGGTTGCAAGATTGAATCCCCGAGCTGACAAGGTAAAAATCTGTCTTTCTGCCCCTGAACAAGGCAGTTAACCCACTGTTACTAGGCCATCATTGAAAATAATAATTTTTTCTTAACTGACTTGCCTAGTAAAATAAAACAGGCAAAGCAGGGACATAAATGGTAGTTTTAAAAGGGATTTATTAGAAAAACAACAAATGTGAAATACAGCCGTTGTCTGTTTTTTGTCTAAGTACGAATACAAGCCAAATCCCTTATCTGGATTTAAAATGGCTGACATCTGCTCCAGAACTAATTTCCCACCCACTAGCAGCAAGCAGCAGTTGTCCTAATATACAGCCAGAACAGGGCCTTGTTTTCACCCAGCTGTTGTCCTGTTACAGGCTGGAAGTATAAGGTTCAGGAATGACCTAGCAGTACATAGCTTGTTGGGGTCTAGTAGCAACACTCCCAGCACAAGAACATAGTGTATATTGCAAGCCTGGAGACAGTGGTTGGAATCCTGCGTCCTCCCTTCCTACTGTTCCTAGCTGTTCTCTAGCTGCCCCTTTGATTTGGGATGTGTGTACAGTTTAAACAATACTGAAAGATTAGTGGAACTTTATTCACCCAGCAGTATGTTGTCTTGTTCCAGGCTGTGTGTTCAAGGGCCAGGAGTTACCCCATTCTATTGTCCTGTTCCAGGCTGTGTGTTCAAGGGCCAGGAGTTACCCCATTCTATTGTCCTGTTCCAGGCTGTGTGTTCAAGGGCCAGGAGTTACCCCATTCTATTGTCCTGTTCCAGGCTGTGTGTTCAAGGGCCAGGAGTTACCCCATTCTATTGTCCTGTTCCAGGCTGTGTGTACAAGGGCCAGGAGTTACCCCATTCTATTGTCTTGTTCCAGGCTGTGTGTTCAAGGGCCAGGAGTTACCCCATTCTATTGTCCTGTTCCAGGCTGTGTGTACAAGGGCCAGGAGTTACCCCATTCTATTGTCCTGTTCCAGGCTGTGTGTTCAAGGGCCAGGAGTTACCCCATTCTATTGTCCTGTTCCAGGCTGTGTGTACAAGGGCCAGGAGTTACCCCATTCTATTGTCCTGTTCCAGGCTGTGTGTTCAAGGGCCAGGAGTTACCCCATTCTATTGTCCTGTTCCAGGCTGTGTGTTCAAGGGCCAGGAGTTACCCCATTCTATTGTCCTGTTCCAGGCTGTGTGTTCAAGGGCCAGGAGTTACCCCATTCTATTGTCCTGTTCCAGGCTGTGTGTTCAAGGGCCAGGAGTTACCCCATTCTATTGTCCTGTTCCAGGCTGTGTGTTGAAGGGCCAGGAGTTACCCCATTCTATTGTCCTGTTCCAGGCTGTGTGTTCAAGGGCCAGGAGTTACCCCATTCTATTGTCCTGTTCCAGGCTGTGTGTTCAAGGGCCAGGAGTTACCCCATTCTATTGTCCTGTTCCAGGCTGTGTGTTCAAGGGCCAGGAGTTACCCCATTCTATTGTCCTGTTCCAGGCTGTGTGTTCAAGGGCCAGGAGTTACTCATTCTATTGTCTTGTTCCAGGCTGTGTGTACAAGGGCCAGGAGTGCAGGCTGGTAATCCACTACGAGCAGGGCTTCTCTGTCCTGGCTGAGCAGAAGGGGGAGGACCAGGTGGACCAGGGGAACCAGAAACAAGCCAAACCTCTCCTCTGCTACCCCTTCGAACGCCTCAAGATGTCCTCCGACGACGGGGTCAGGATGCTCTTCCTGGATTTCAGTGGAAAAGAGGGTGAAATTGTAAGTGTGTTTAAAAAAAAAACAAGAAGCAAGGCATCCTCCTCTTGATATTCCACATTACAGTAGATCCACCATGTGACCTTTCCCCTACATTAACCTGGTTATCATTCACCTATCGGGACCATTGTTTCTACTAGGGACAGGATCACTCTAAACAACCGTCTCTGTTAGTTGATGACTTTACATGAGACCGTATTTCATGGAGGATAAAAACACCCAGTTGACTCATATTTCATTGCAGTTTCTCTTTGCTCGACTTCGACCCGGTTAAATGAACACAAACAAGTAAAGATGGAAACGTTTCCACAGAATCCCCTATACGTTAAACAGGAAATGAGTCATACATGGGCATACTGAAACACTGTCCTGCAAGTCCCTCTGCTGTTTATGAAAATAACTCTGTTTAGATGTGTTCTACTCTCAGAACACTACACCTGGAATAGAAAATAACTAATGGAACTCACCATTAGATCTCATGGAACTGTAATATAATGGAACTCACCATTAGAACTCATGGAACTGTAATATAATAGAACTCACAATTAGAACTCATGGAACTGTAATATAATAGAACTCACCATTAGAACTCATGGAACTGTAATATAATAGAACTCACCATTAGAACTCATGGAACTGTAATATAATAGAACTCACCATTAGAACTCATGGAACTGTAATATAATAGAACTCACCATTAGAACTCATGGAACTGTAATATAATAGAACTCACCATTAGATCTCATGGAACTGTAATATAATAGAACTCACCATTAGATCTCATGGAACTGTAATATAATAGAGCTCACCATTAGATCTCATGGAACTGTAATATAATAGAACTAATGGAACTCACCATTAGAACTCATGGAACTGTAATATAATAGAACTCACCATTAGATCTCATGGAACTGTAATATAATAGAACTAATGGAACCCACCATTAGATCTCATGGAACTGTAATATAATGGAACCCACCATTAGATCTCATGGAACTGCAATATAATAGAACTCACCATTAGAACTCATGGAACTGTAATATAATGGAACCCACCATTAGATCTCATGGAACTGTAATATAATAGAACTCACCATTAGATCTCATGGAACTGTAATATAATAGAACTAATGGAACTCACCATTAGATCTCATGGAACTGTAATATAATGGAACTAATAGAACTCACCATTAGATCTCATGGAACTGTAATATAATAGAGCTCACCATTAGATCTCATGGAACTGTAATATAATAGAACTCACCATTAGAACTCATGGAACTGTAATATAATAGAACTCACCATTAGAACTCATGGAACTGTAATATAATAGAGCTCACCATTAGATCTCATGGAACTGTAATATAATAGAACTCACCATTAGAACTCATGGAACTGTAATATAATAGAACTCACCATTAGATCTCATGGAACTGTAATATAATAGAACTCACCATTAGAACTCATGGAACTGTAATATAATAGAACTCACCATTAGATCTCATGGAACTGTAATATAATAGAACTAATGGAACTCACCATTAGAACTCATGGAACTGTAATATAATAGAACTCACCATTAGAACTCATGGAACTGTAATATAATAGAACTCACCATTAGAACTCATGGAACTGTAATATAATAGAACTCACCATTAGAACTCATGGAACTGTAATATAATGGAACTCACCATTAGATCTCATGGAACTGTAATATAATAGAACTCACCATTAGATCTCATGGAACTGTAATATAATAGAACTCACCATTAGAACTCATGGAACTGCAATACAATAGAACTCACCATTAGATGTCATGGAACTGTAATATAATATAACTAATGGAACTCACAATTAGAAGTCATGGAACTGTAATATAATAGAACTAATGGAACTCACCATTAGATCTCATGGAACTGTAATATAATAGAACTCACCATTAGATCTCATGGAACTGTAATATAATAGAAGTAATGGAACTCACCATTAGATCTCATGGAACTGTAATATAATGGAACTCACCATTAGATCTCATGGAACTGTAATATAATAGAACTCACCATTAGAACTCATGGAACTGTAATATAATAGAACTCACCATTAGATCTCATGGAACTGTAATATAATAGAACTCACCATTAGAACTCATGGAACTGTAATATAATGGAACTCACCATTATATCTCATGGAACTGTAATATAATAGAACTCACCATTAGATCTCATGGAACTTTAATATAATATAACTAATGGAACTCACCATTAGATCTCATGGAACTGTAATATAATGGAACTCACCATTAGAACTCATGGAACTGTAATATAATAGAACTCACCATTAGAACTCATGGAACTGTAATATAATAGAACTCACCATTAGAACTCATGGAACTGTAATATAATAGAACTCACCATTAGAACTCATGGAACTGTAATATAATGGAACTCACCATTAGATCTCACGGAACTGTAATATAATAGAACTCACCATTAGATCTCATGGAACTGTAATATAATAGAACTCACCATTAGATCTCATGGAACTGTAATATAATAGAACTCACCATTAGATCTCATGGAACTGTAATATAATAGAACTCACCATTAGATCTCATGGAACTGTAATATAATAGAACTAATGGAACTCACCATTAGAACTCATGGAACTGTAATATAATAGAACTCACCATTAGATCTCATGGAACTGTAATATAATGGAACTCACCATTAGATCTCATGGAACTGTAATATAATAGAACTCACCATTAGATCTCATGGAACTGTAATATAATAGAACTCACCATTAGAACTCATGGAACTGTAATATAATGGAACTCACCATTATATCTCATGGAACTGTAATATAATAGAACTCACCATTAGAACTCATGGAACTGCAATACAATAGAACTCACCATTAGATGTCATGGAACTGTAATATAATATAACTAATGGAACTCACAATTAGAAGTCATGGAACTGTAATATAATAGAACTAATGGAACTCACCATTAGATCTCATGGAACTGTAATATAATAGAACTCACCATTAGATCTCATGGAACTGTAATATAATAGAAGTAATGGAACTCACCATTAGATCTCATGGAACTGTAATATAATGGAACTCACCATTAGATCTCATGGAACTGTAATATAATAGAACTCACCATTAGAACTCATGGAACTGTAATATAATAGAACTCACCATTAGATCTCATGGAACTGTAATATAATAGAACTCACCATTAGAACTCATGGAACTGTAATATAATGGAACTCACCATTATATCTCATGGAACTGTAATATAATAGAACTCACCATTAGATCTCATGGAACTTTAATATAATATAACTAATGGAACTCACCATTAGATCTCATGGAACTGTAATATAATGGAACTCACCATTAGAACTCATGGAACTGTAATATAATAGAACTCACCATTAGAACTCATGGAACTGTAATATAATAGAACTCACCATTAGAACTCATGGAACTGTAATATAATAGAACTCACCATTAGAACTCATGGAACTGTAATATAATGGAACTCACCATTAGATCTCACGGAACTGTAATATAATAGAACTCACCATTAGATCTCATGGAACTGTAATATAATAGAACTCACCATTAGATCTCATGGAACTGTAATATAATAGAACTCACCATTAGATCTCATGGAACTGTAATATAATAGAACTCACCATTAGATCTCATGGAACTGTAATATAATAGAACTAATGGAACTCACCATTAGAACTCATGGAACTGTAATATAATAGAACTCACCATTAGATCTCATGGAACTGTAATATAATGGAACTCACCATTAGATCTCATGGAACTGTAATATAATAGAACTAATGGAACTCACCATTAAATCTCATGGAACTGTAATATAATAGAACTCACCATTAGAAGTCATGGAACTGTAATATAATAGAACTCACCATTAGATCTCATGGAACTGTAATATAATAGAACTAATGGAACTCACCATTAGATCTCATGGAACTGTAATATAATAGAACTAATGGAACTCACCATTAGATTTCATGGAACTGTAATATAATAGAACTAATGGAACTCACCATTAGATCTCATGGAACTGTAATATAATAGAACTAATGGAACTCACCATTAGATTTCATGGAACTGTAATATAATAGAACTAATGGAACTCACCATTAGATCTCATGGAACTGTAATATAATAGAACTAATGGAACTCACCATTAGATCTCATGGAACTGTAATATAATAGAACTAATGGAACTCACCATTAGATCTCATGGAACTGTAATATAATAGAACTAATGGAACTCACCATTAGATCTCATGGAACTGTAATATAATGGAACTCACCATTAGATCTCATGGAACTGTAATACAATAGAACTCACCATTAGATCTCATGGAACTGTAATATAATAGAACTCACCATTAGAACTCATGAAACTGTAATATAATAGAACTCACCATTAGAACTAGAATGTAACATCTAACATTCTCTCCTGTTCTATGTTCAGCAGCTGGACCTCCACTCGTGCCCAAAGCCTATCGTCTTCATCCTCCACTCATTCCTCTCGGCAAAGATCGCCAGACTCGGCCTGGTAGCATAAAGGTTCTGTTTACCACCAACGGACCACAAGGACTGAACTGTTCCAGACTTCTAGAGTGGAGAGTCCCGGAGTTCCACAGTGGAGTGTACAGAACAGAGGACAAGGCTGATAACTGAACTACGAGAACAAGGACTGTGATGTGCAGTGAACTAGACACAGGATCTACCCTGATTCAAAGTCCACACAAACAGCTAAAAATGAATGGATCATGTTTCAAAAAACTTGAATGAGTTGTTTTGTGTATTTATAGAAACACATGCATTACCGATGACATCATAGTGAGAGATTAGTTACAACAGAAGAAATTGTTTTGTTCAAATCGTCGTTAAGCTGTACAAGAACAATAATCTATTGTTTTGGTACTAAAAACCTACTGGAAGTATGATCTATCTAGCATCCATCCATCCTATGCTAATTGTTTATTCGTCAATCTCTGTCTGCAAATTATTCAGCGATTACTGTTAAACTTAAATGAAAAAGTTACGGTGAAAAAGATTGTGAAGGCTGCTTGAAAATTGGAATTGTCCTACGCCTTTGGCAGCTATTATAATTCAAGGCTTAGTTTTATTTGAACTCTGTTAATGATGCACATAAATGACATATAAGACTTATTATTATTATTATTATTATATTATATGACATATAAGACTTATTATTATTATTATTATTATTATTATATTATATGACATATAAGACTTATTATTATTATTATTATTATATTATATGACATATAAGACTTATTATTATTATTATTATTATATTATATGACATATAAGACTTATTATTATTATTATTATTATTATTATATTATATGACATATAAGACTTATTATTATTATTATTATTATTATTATATTATATGACATATAAGACTTATTATTATTATTATTATTATATTATATGACATATAAGACTTATTATTATTATTATTATATTATATGACATATAAGACTTATTATTATTATTATTATTATATTATATGACATATAAGACTTATTATTATTATTATTATTATATTATATGACATATAAGACTTATTATTATTATTATATTATATGACATATAAGACTTATTATTATTATTATTATTATATTATATGACATATAAGACTTATTATTATTATTATTATTATTATATTATATTATATGACATATAAGACTATTATTATTATTATTATTATATTATATGACATATAAGACTATTATTATTATTATTATTATATTATATTATATGACATATAAGACTATTATTATTATTATTATTATATTATATTATATGACATATAAGACTATTATTATTATTATTATTATATTATATGACATATAAGACTATTATTATTATTATTATTATATTATATTATATGACATATAAGACTATTATTATTATTATTATTATATTATATTATATGACATATAAGACTATTATTATTATTATTATTATATTATATGACATATAAGACTTATTATTATTATTATTATTATTATATTATATTATATGACATATAAGACTATTATTATTATTATTATTATATTATATGACATATAAGACTATTATTATTATTATTATTATATTATATGACATATAAGACTATTATTATTATTATTATTATTATATTATATTATATGACATATAAGACTATTATTATTATTATTATTATTATATTATATTATATGACATATAAGACTATTATTATTATTATTATTATATTATATGACATATAAGACTATTATTATTATTATTATTATATTATATGACATATAAGACTTATTATTATTATTATTATTATATTATATGACATATAAGACTTATTATTATTATTATTATTATTATATTATATTATATGACATATAAGACTATTATTATTATTATTATTATATTATATGACATATAAGACTATTATTATTATTATTATTATATTATATGACATATAAGACTATTATTATTATTATTATTATATTATATTATATGACATATAAGACTATTATTATTATTATTATTATATTATATGACATATAAGACTTATTATTATTATTATTATTATTATATTATATTATATGACATATAAGACTATTATTATTATTATTATTATATTATATTATATGACATATAAGACTTATTATTATTATTATATTATATTATATGACATATAAGACTTATTATTATTATTATTATTATTATATTATATTATATGACATATAAGACTTATTATTATTATTATTATATTATATTATATTATATGACATATAAGACTTATTATTATTATTATATTATATTATATGACATATAAGACTTATTATTATTATTATTATTATTATATTATATTATATGACATATAAGACTATTATTATTATTATTATTATATTATATTATATGACATATAAGACTTATTATTATTATTATATTATATTATATGACATATAAGACTTATTATTATTATTATTATATTATATTATATTATATGACATATTTCTGGATGGTGTTTGCATTTCAGGCTGTTCTTGTGGTCTAACTGGTGTTCACTGTATTTCCTCAACAAGAACCAATTTCTATTTTTATTTAATTTTACCTTTATTTTACTAGGCAAGTCAGTTAAGAACAAATTCTTATTTTCAATGACGGCCTAGGAACAGTGGGTTAACTGCCTGTTCAGGGGCAGAACGACAGATTTTGAACCTTGTCAGCTCGGGATGCATTTGAACTTGCAACCTTAACGGTTACTAGTCCAATGCTCTAACCACTAGGCTACCCTGCCGCCCTGCAACGTCCCACTAGGCTACCCTGCCGCCCCAGCGTCCCACTAGGCTAAAACCCTGCCGCCCGATAACGTCCCACTAGGCTACCCTGCCGCCCCAACGTCCCACTAGGCTACCCTGCCGCCCCAACGTCCCACTAGGCTACCCTGCCGCCCCAACGTCCCACTAGGCTACCCTGCCGCCCCAACGTCCCACTAGGCTACCCTGCCGCCCCAACGTCCCACTAGGCTACCCTGCCGCCCCAACGTCCCACTAGGCTACCCTGCCGCCCCAACGTCCCACTAGGCTACCCTGCCGCCCCAACGTCCCACTAGGCTACCCTGCCGCCCCAACGTCCCACTAGGCTACCCTGCCGCCCCAACGTCCCACAAAACATGCACTCTGAAATGTGTTCAAGTCTCTGTCCAAACAATGTCTTGACTTGTGGAGGAATGGGGTGCATCGAATGAATGCAATATGACAATTCAAATGTCTAAACACTTCAACTTGGGATGGACCAATCCATACAATAGAATAGAGGAGACTAAAATAGAAGACTATAATAGAGTAGAATAGACAAGAATAGACTAGAACATAATAGGCTAAAATATAATAGACTAGAATATAATAGACTAGAACATAATAGACGAAAATATAATATAAGACTAGAATATAATAGAGTAGAGTCTACTAAAATATAATAGAGTAGAATAGACAAGAATAGAGTAGACTAGAACATAATAGAATAAAATAGAATAGACTAAAATATCATAGAGTAGAATAGACTAAAATATAATAGAGTAGAATAGACTAAAATAGAATAGACTAGAATATAATAAAGTAGAATAGACAAATAGAATATACGAAAATAAAATAGACTATAATATAATAGAGTAGAATACTAAAATATAATAGAGTAGAATAGACTATAATAGAATATACTAAAATATAATAGAGTAGAATAGAAGACTATATTATAATGACTATAATATAATAGACTAGAAGACTATAATATAATATGACTATAATAGAGTAGAATAGACTAGAAGACTATAATATAATAGAGTAGAATAGACTAGAAAACTATAATATGACTATAATAGACTAGAATAGACTAGATGACTATATTATAATATGACTATAATATAATAGACTAGAAGCCTAATATAATATGACTATAATATGATAGAGTAGAATAGACTAGAAGACTATATTATAATATTACTTTAATATAATAGAGTAGAATAAGACTATAATATAATATGACTATAATATAATAGAGTATAATAGAATAGACTAGAATAGAAGACTATAATATAAGAGAATAGAATAGCTCAGCAGAGAATTCACCAAAGAAGCACAACACACCTCCTGATTGGGGTTTACATGCCACTGAGTAAGGAGCAGGCATCCAAGCCACTCACACACAACCTGTTGTTCAGCGTCAGAGCTGTTCAGAGCCACTGTCCACAGCTTGAGGCCATCATTCAGCCCATCCAATCAAACACAAAGGGCATTGATAGACTTTCTGAATGTCAATTTATACAAATCAGAGAACCGCTGGAGACGTCCCAAATCAAATCAGCAATTAGTGTGGCGTTTGTCGTGTCCTGAGGTCTCCGTGTCCTAGCAGCCTGCCCATTTCTAGGAGTACGGTGAGTGTGTGTGTAAGCAAGTGTGTGTGTGTGTGTGGGGGGATGATTCTTCAGGGCACGTTTGGGGATTTTAGGTCCCCACAAGGATAGTAAAACATGGAAAATTGTCCCCCCATGAGGACATTTCCCACATCCGCATGAGGACAAAGGCTATTCTAAATTTAGGGGGTAGGTTTAGAATTAGGGTTAGGTTTATAATTAGTCTTAGGTTTAGAATTAGGGTTAGGTTTAGAATGAGGCTTAGAATTAGGCTTTGGTTTAGAATTATGGTTAGGTTTAGAATTAGGCTTAGGTTTAGAATTAGATTTAGAATTAGGCTTAGAATTATGGTTAGGTTTAGAATTAGGCTTAGGTTTAGAATTATGGTTAGGTTTAGAATTAAGGTTAGATTTAGAATTAGGGGGAAGTAGGATTTTGAATGGAAATCAATTGTAGGTCCCCACGAGGATAGAAGAACAAAATGGGTGTGTACATTTTTTTCTACCTTATCAGGACCACACTGTCCTGACAAGTCACCACAATGTCCTGATAAGATAGGAAAACAAGGAACAATTTAGAAAAGTCAGGACTTGTTTTATGTCCTGAATTTGTTAAAATGCTGTTAAGTTTAAGGGTTAAGGTTAGGACAAGCTCACTCTCCTTGCTTGTTTTATTACATGAGTCCAAATCACTGATCTGATTTCACCTCCACTAATTAATGTAATAACTCCAACTCTCCTCTATCATGACTGAGGGTGGTTGGTCCTGATTCTGTTAAGTGTGATTTAACAGAAGGAGCAGATTTTGAATATCACTAATGAGGACAGACCTCGACCTAACTCAGTAATTCTGTACTAATATTTACTTATATAGTTTTTTTGCCTTAAGTCATTGAGAACGGGTTCTCTTTTACAATAAGGACCTAACCAAGCTAAATATTGAAGATGCTATATTTATAACATTAAAAATAGAATGCTTGGTAGTTATCCCAAAATAGTTGTTTAAGTCCAACCCTTACCATAGTCTAATTGGGTGGCCTGTGGTGGGATGAATCATGAGACCAAACACAGTGGGGTGTGTGGAGCACCTATAGGGGAGCATTGTTAGCCTGGATGCCTGTCTGTTGTTTGGCAGTAGAGCAGGAACAGACTGGCACCCAGGCCAGAGGAGAAAACAAAGCCCCCTCAGAATGTATCAGGTCCCAAGGTTGCTAACCAGAGAGGCTCGACCCCAGATCATTCCCATCATCCCTTTCATGCTCTTGGCCAGGGGAGAGAGGAGCGTCTCGACCCCCAGTTCATTCCCATCACCCCTTTCATGCTCTTGGCCAGGGGAGAGAGGAGCGTCTCGACCCCCAGTTCATTCCCATCACCCCTTTCATGCTCTTGGCCAGGGGAGAGGACTTAGGGGGGTATAGAGTACTGAGGATGGTATATAGTAGAGAGGACTAAGGGTGGGTGTTATAGAGTAGTGAGGATTAAGGGTGGTATAGAGTAGTGAGGACTATAAGGGGTATAGGGTAGTGAGGACTATAAGGGGTATAGAGTAGTGAGGACTAAGGGGGTATAGAGTAGTGAGGACTGAGGGGGTATAGAGTAGTGAGGACTGAGGGGGTATAGAGTAGTGATGACTATAAGGGGTATAGGGTAGTGAGGACTATAAGGGGTATAGAGTAGTGAGGACTAAGGGGGTATAGAATAGTGAGGACTGAGGGGGTATAGAATAGTGAGGACTGAGGGGGTGGTATAGAGTAGTGAGGACTAAGTGGGGTGGTATAGAGTAGTGAGGACTGAGGGGGTATAGAGTAGTGAGGACTGAGGGAGGGTATAGAGTAGTGAGGACTGAGGGGGTATAGAGTAGTGAGGACTGAGGGGGTATAGAGTAGTGAGGACTGAGGGGGGTATAGAGTAGTGAGGACTGAGGGGGTATAGAGTAGTGAGGACTGAGGGGGTATAGAGTAGTGAGGACTGAGGGGGTATAGAGTAGTGAGGACTGAGGGGGTATAGAGTAGTGAGGACTGAGGGGGGTATAGAGTAGTGAGGACTGAGGGGGTATAGAATAGTGAGGACTGAGGGGGTATAGAGTAGTGAGGACTGAGGGGGTATAGAGTAGTGAGGACTGAGGGGGGTATAGAGTAGTGAGGACTGAGGGGGTATAGAGTAGTGAGGACTGAGGGGGTATAGAATAGTGAGGACTGAGGGGGTAAAGAGTAGTGAGGACTGAGGGGGTGTAGAGTAGTGAGGACTGAGGGGGTATAGAATAGTGAGGACTGAGGGGGTATAGAGTAGTGAGGACTGAGGGGGGTATAGAATAGTGAGGACTGAGGGTGGTATAGAGTAGTGAGGACTGAGGGGGTATAGAGTAGTGAGGACTGAGGGGGTATAGAATAGTGAGGACTGAGGGGGTATAGAGTAGTGAGGACTGAGGGGGTATAGAATAGTGAGGACTGAGGGGGTAAAGAGTAGTGAAGACTGAGGGGGTATAGAGTAGTGAGGACTGAGGGGGGTATAGAATAGTGAGGACTGAGGGGGTATAGAGTAGTGAGGACTGAGGGGGTATAGAATAGTGAGGACTGAGGGGGTATAGAGTAGTGAGGACTGAGGGGGTATAGAGTAGTGAGGACTGAGGGGGTAAAGAGTAGTGAGGACTGAGGGGGGTATAGAGTAGTGAGGACTGAGGGGGGTATAGAGTAGTGAGGACTGACGGGGGTATAGAGAAAGCATTGTTTTGTTCATATGTGTGAGAGAAAGTGACATTGTCTGTTGGCTTTGCATTTGTTCCTACTGTGAACCGAGATAAACTAATGTTACGTCACTAGAAACTGACAGTGTTGTACTGCACAGAACAGTCGTAGTAGTACACACAAAGATCACAAAACACATTTTATTATATTTCATCAAATTGATGGCTCAACTAAAAGAAATAGTGATATCTACAATTCTACCAATTTACAACAAACAGAGACATACACACATGTTAAATAAACCATGTAAACACATCTAAAAGACAAACCTCCCAGTTTGTGGAATTTCCTATTAAAACAACATAAGAGAGAACTCATTAAAACAAACAATGGAATTACAATGAATGGCTGCCTGGCAACTGACAGTCACTGAGGTTCTTAAGACACAAACAAACAATGTAATTACAATGAATGGTTGCCTGGCAACTGATAGTCACTGAGGTTCTTAAGACACAAACAAACAATGTAATTACAATGAATGGTTGCCTGGCAACTGACAGTCACTGAGGTTCTTAAGACACAAACAAACAATGTAATTACAATGAATGGTTGCCTGGCAACTGACAGTCACTGAGGTTCTTAAGACACAAACAAACAATGTAATTACAATGAATGGTTGCCTGGCAACTGACAGTCACTGAGGTTCTTAAGACACAAACAAACAATGTAATTACAATGAATGGTTGCCTGGCAACTGATAGTCACTGAGGTTCTTAAAACACAAACAAACAATGGAATTACAATGAATGGTTGCCTGGCAACTGATAGTCACCGAGGTTCTTAAGACACAAACAAACAATGGAATTACAATGAATGGTTGCCTGGCAACTGACAGTCACTGAGGTTCTTAAGACACAAACAAACCTGCTAATCACACGTTCACACCCTGACAGACTGTACTGATGTCTCCTGTGGTGAAACTACATTCCACTGATGTTTGCGGTTTGCCGTGACTATAAAACCAGTCTAAAACCACTAGTGATCGTTCCCTCGTCACTTAGAGGCCCGCTCCGTAACCCAGTCGATGACCTGCAATACAACCAATAAAAACACATGGGTCTGTTTACAATTTACAAACTCTTCATGAACAATTTCTACCTGAACACCCCTCGACTTCTGAAGAACATGGTTCAAAGTTCACCGTCGTAAGGGGAAGGTCAAATATGTAATAAATGGTTGACAGGTTACCTGCTTGGCATTGCTGCTGGCTGCTTTCATCATTTCCTCATGAAGGCCCCTGGACGTCTTCAGATCCTTTTGGAGAAAAGGAATAGATTGTGATGCCAGCTTATAGTCTCTGGGGTGATGATATAACAGTCATCTTATCTCTCTATAGTCCCTGGGGTGATGATGTAACAGTCAGATTATCTCTCTATAGTCTCTGGGGTGATGATATAACAGTCATCTTATCTCTCTATAGTCTCTGGGGTGATGATGTAACAGTCAGCTTATCTCTCTACAGTCTCTGGGGTGATGATGTAACAGTCAGCTTATCTCTCTATAGTCTCTGGGGTGATGATGTTACAGTCAGCTGCTATAGTCAGGTCAGACAGTCAGCTTATCTCTCTATAGTCTCTGGGGTGATGATGTAACAGTCATCTTATCTCTCTATAGTCTCTGGGGTGATGATGTAACAGTCAGCTGCTATAGTCAGGTCAGACAGTCAGTTTATCTCTCTATAGTCTCTGGGGTGATGATGTAACAGTCAGCTTATCTCTCTATAGTCTCTGGGGTGATGATGTAACAGTCAGCTTATCTCTCTATAGTCTCTGGGGTGATGATGTAACAGTCATCTTATCTCTCTATAGTCTCTGGGGTGATGATGTAACAGTCAGCTTATCTCTCTATAGTCTCTGGGGTGATGATGTAACAGTCATCTTATCTCTCTATAGTCTCTGGGGTGATGATGTAACAGTCAGCTGCTATAGTCAGGTCAGACAGTCAGCTTATCTCTCTATAGTCTCTGGGGTGATGATGTAACAGTCAGCTGCTATAGTCAGGTCAGACAGTCAGCTTATCTCTCTATAGTCTCTGGGGTGATGATGTAACAGTCATCTTATCTCTCTATAGTCTCTGGGGTGATGATGTAACAGTCAGCTTATCTCTCTATAGTCTCTGGGGTGATGATGTAACAGTCAGCTTATCTCTCTATAGTCTCTGGGGTGATGATGTAACAGTCAGCTTATCTCTCTATAGTCTCTGGGGAGATGATGTAACAGTCATCTTATCTCTCTATAGTCTCTGGGGTGATGATGTAACAGTCAGCTTATCTCTCTATAGTCTCTGGGGTGATGATGTAACAGTCATCTTATCTCTCTATAGTCTCTGGGGTGATGATGTAACAGTCAGCTTATCTCTCTATAGTCTCTGGGGTGATGATGTAACAGTCAGCTTATCTCTCTATAGTCTCTGGGGTGATGATGTAACAGTCAGCTGCTATAATCAGGTCAGACAGTCATCTTATCTCTCTATAGTCTCTGGGGTGATGATGTAACAGTCAGCTTATCTCTCTATAGTCTCTGGGGTGATGATGTAACAGTCAGATTATCTCTCTATAGTCTCTGGGGTGGTGATGTAACAGTCATCTTATCTCTCTATAGTCTCTGGGGTGATGATGTAACAGTCAGCTTATCTCTCTATAGTCTCTGGGGTGATGATGTAACAGTCATCTTATCTCTCTATAGTCTCTGGGGTGATGATGTAACAGTCAGCTTATCTCTCTATAGTCTCTGGGGTGATGATGTAACAGTCAGCTTATCTCTCTATAGTCTCTGGGGTGATGATGTAACAGTCAGCTTATCTCTATAGTCTCTGGGGTGATGATGTAACAGTCATCTTATCTCTCTATAGTCTCTGGGGTGATGATGTAACAGTCATCTTATCTCTCTATAGTCTCTGGGGTGATGATGTAACAGTCAGCTTATCTCTCTATAGTCTCTGGGGTGATGATGTAACAGTCAGCTTATCTCTATAGTCTCTGGGGTGATGATGTAACAGTCATAGTCTCTGGGGTGATGATGTAACAGTCATCTTATCTCTCTATAGTCTCTGGGGTGATGATGTAACAGTCAGCTTATCTCTCTATAGTCTCTGGGGTGATGATGTAACAGTCAGCTTATCTGATGATGTAACAGTCTCTTATATAGTCTCTGGGGTGATGATGTAACAGTCATCTTATCTCTCTATAGTCTCTGGGGTGATGATGTAACAGTCAGCTTATCTCTCTATAGTCTCTGGGGTGATGATGTAACAGTCATCTTATCTCTCTATAGTCTCTGGGGTGATGATGTAACAGTCAGCTTATCTCTCTATAGTCTCTGGGGTGATGATGTAACAGTCAGCTTATCTCTCTATAGTCTCTGGGGTGATGATGTAACAGTCAGCTGCTATAATCAGGTCAGACAGTCATCTTATCTCTCTATAGTCTCTGGGGTGATGATGTAACAGTCAGCTTATCTCTCTATAGTCTCTGGGGTGATGATGTAACAGTCAGATTATCTCTCTATAGTCTCTGGGGTGATGATGTAACAGTCATCTTATAGTCTCTGGGGTGATGATGTAACAGTCATCTTATCTCTCTATAGTCTCTGGGGTGATGATGTAACAGTCAGCTTATCTCTCTATAGTCTCTGGGGTGATGATGTAACAGTCAGCTTATCTCTCTATAGTCTCTGGGGTGATGATGTAACAGTCAGCTTATCTCTCTATAGTCTCTGCGGTGATGATGTAACAGTCAGCTTATCTCTCTATAGTCTCTGGGGTGATGATGTAACAGTCAGCTGCTATAATCAGGTCAGACAGTCATCTTATCTCTCTATAGTCTCTGGGGTGATGATGTAACAGTCAGCTTATCTCTCTATAGTCTCTGGGGTGATGATGTAACAGTCAGATTATCTCTCTATAGTCTCTGGGGTGATGATGTAACAGTCAGCTGCTATAATCAGGTCAGACAGTCATCTTATCTCTCTATAGTCTCTGGGGTGATGATGTAACAGTCATCTTATCTCTCTATAGTCTCTGGGGTGATGATGTAACAGTCAGATTATCTCTCTATAGTCTCTGGGGTGATGATATAACAGTCAGCTGCTATAGTCAGGTCAGACAGTCATCTTATCTCTCTATAGTCTCTGGGGTGATGATGTAACAGTCAGATTATCTCTCTATAGTCTCTGGGGTGATGATCTAACAGTCAGCTGCTATAGTCAGGTCAGACAGTCATCTTATCTCTATAGTCTCTGGGGTGATGATCTAACAGTCAGCTTATCTCTCTATAGTCTCTGGGGTGATGATCTAACAGTCAGCTTATCTCTCTATAGTCTCTGGGGTGATGATGTAACAGTCAGATTATCTATGTTATTTAACATAGTTGAACAGGGCAAATGAAAAGCTCAGGACAAGGCAATACAAGACAATCCGTCTAACAATCTGTCTTACAGTCTTAGTTGTCATTCTGTCATTGAAAACTTTTCCAAAGAGGCGCCAAGGGACTTCTAGTTGAAGTTTTCACGTTAACTCACGGTTGTTGCTAAATGTCAAATTCAAAGAATGGGAGGAAAAAAGGAGAGGAACCTTCAGATAGAATTTGGAGATTTCAAACAGTCTTTGACTGCAGGCGGCAAGATTCTCGTGTTCTCCGGTGATCCCATGATGCTTCAGCGTCTTCGCCACAACCTCTTCTAGCATCTGGAACAGAAACACCAGACACCACTCTGCATGCTGTTCTGACTTGCCCAGTTTAATAAAGGTTCAATAAATAAAACGTGTGTGTCAATGGGAGTCACTGACGTTTCTCTACTTCAGGGATGGGCAACTCTGACGGGGGTGAGGGCTTCCAAAATATGAATTTATCATGGGGGCTCGCGGGTCTGTGTACCCACATCCATACCCCCACCTTGAAGCAAAACGGGGGGGGGGGCGCCATTTGCTCATTCCTGCTCGAAATAAACATGTATTTCTCTAAATAAACCTGTATTTCTCTAAATAAACATGTATTTCTCTAAATAAACCTGTATTTCTCTAAATAAACATGTATTTCTCTAAATAAACCTGTATTTCTCTAAATAAACCTGTATTTCTCTAAATAAACCTGTATTTCTCTAAATAAACCTGTATTTCTCTAAATAAACCTGTATTTCTCTAAATAAACCTGTATTTCTCTACATAAACCTGTATTTCTCTAAATAAACATGTATTACATAAACCTGTATTTCTCTAAATAAACCTGTATTTCTCTAAATAAACCTGTATTTCTCTAAATAAACCTGTATTTCTCTAAATAAACCTGTATTTCTCTAAATAAACCTAAATAAACCTGTATTTCTCTAAATAAACCTGTATTTCTCTAAATAAACCTGTATTTCTCTAAATAAACATGTATTTCTCTAAATAAACCTGTATTTCTCTAAATAAACCTGTATTTCTCTAAATAAACCTGTATTTCTCTAAATAAACCTGTATTTCTCTAAATAAACCTGTATTTCTCTAAATAAACCTGTATTTCTCTAAATAAACATGTATTTCTCTAAATAAACCTGTATTTCTCTAAATAAACATGTATTTCTCTAAATAAACCTGTATTTCTCTAAATAAACCTGTATTTCTCTAAATAAACATGTATTTCTCTAAATAAACCTGTATTTCTCTAAATAAACCTGTATTTCTCTAAATAAACCTGTATTTCTCTAAATAAACCTGTATTTCTCTAAATAAACCTGTATTTCTCTAAATAAACCTGTATTTCTCTAAATAAACCTGTATTTCTCTAAATAAACCTGTATTTCTCTACATAAACCTGTATTTCTCTAAATAAACATGTATTTCTCTACATAAACCTGTATATTTCTCCACAGGGCCACGTTGTTCTTGTTGTGGTTGATAAGCTTGGGTTTGCATAGTAATCAGAACAGCTCAACGTCTTGTTCCTTGAAACTGAAACTTATCTCAAGGATATTTTGAAAATGTATTTATTTTTTGTACTTTTCCCCCATTTTCTCTCCAATTGGTAGTTACAGTGTTGTCTCGTCGCTGCAACTCTCCTACGGACTCAGGAAGAGACGAAGGCCGAGAGCCGTGCGTCCTCCGAAACACGACCCAACCAAGCCACACTGCTTCTTGACTCAATGCCCACTTAACCCGGAAGCCAGACGCACCAATGTGTCGGAGGAAACACCGTACAACTGGCGACCGGATGCCAGCTTGCAGGCGCCCGGCCCGCCACAAGGAGTCGCTAGAGCGAGATGGGACAAGGATATCGCGGTCGGCCAAAACCTCCCCTAACCCGGACGACGCTGGGCCAATTGTGCGACGCTGGGCCAAGTGTGCAATGCAGTGCCTTAGACCGCTGCGCCACACAGGAGGCCCCTCACAGATCTTAAAATTGTGGATAATGGTAGGACAGACAGGAATGTACTGCTGCACCACTCAGGAGGCCCCTCACAGATCTTAACATTGTGGATAATGGTAGGACAGACAGGAATGTACCAATGCACCACACAGATCTTAACATTGTGGATAATGGTAGGACAGACAGGAATGTACTGCTGCACCACACAGATCTTAACATTGTGGATAATGGTAGGACAGACAGGAATGTACTGCTGCACCACACAGATCTTAACATTGTGGATAATGGTAGGACAGACAGGAATGTACTGCTGCACCACACAGATCTTAACATTGTGGATAATGGTAGGACAGACAGGAATGTACTGCTGCACCACACAGATCTTAACATTGTGGATAATGGTAGGACAGACAGGAATGTACTGCTGCACCACACAGATCTTAACATTGTGGATAATGGTAGGACAGACAGGAATGTACCAATGCACCACACAGATCTTAACATTGTGGATAATGGTAGGACAGACAGGAATGTACTGCTGCACCACACAGATCTTAACATTGTGGATAATGGTAGGACAGACAGGAATGTACTGCTGCACCACACAGATCTTAACATTGTGGATAATGGTAGGACAGACAGGAATGTACTGCTGCACCACACAGATCTTAACATTGTGGATAATGGTAGGACAGACAGGAATGTACTGCTGCACCACACAGATCTTAACATTGTGGATAATGGTAGGACAGACAGGAATGTACTGCTGCACCACACAGATCTTAACATTGTGGATAATGGTAGGACAGACAGGAATGTACTGCTGCACCACACAGATCTTAACATTGTGGATAATGGTAGGACAGACAGGAATGTACTGCTGCACCACACAGATCTTAACATTGTGGATAATGGTAGGACAGACAGGAATGTACTGCTGCACCACTCAGGAGGCCCCTTACAGATCTTAACAGAAAGGAATGTACTGCTGTCGTTAGACATCTGCAGCAGAGTCATCATGTCCTAGTTAACAAGTGGAGGGCTACACTATGTCAATATAGTACAGCATAACCTAATGGAAGACTATGTATCTAGATGTTGTGCGTCTGTCTATAGAGATAGATCCTCTATGTGAATATCTACATGCTGTACAACACAGAAATATTTCCCCAACAGATACAATAACCTCTTACCCGGGCATGTTTCTGGGAGCGAGACTCCTTGCTGGCCTTGTCCTCTGCCTGTCCCTGGGCCTGGGGGGCTCTGTGGCTGTTTTGGGGGTCAGGGTGGTGCTTCTCTGGCCCCCGGGGGCCCATTCTTAGGGCTGAGACAGAGGAGGAGGAGGACTGAGACCTGGTTTTCTGCAGTCTCAAGCCTCTCACAGCTGGGTGGGTATCAGTTCCACTGCTGCCACTGCACACAGAGCCCAGGGACTCACTACTCTCCGACTTGGCCAGCCTGAACAACACAGACACACAGACAGTTGAACACACACAGAGCCCAGGGACTCACTACTCTCCGACTTGGCCAGCCTGAACAACACAGACACACAGACAGTTGAACACACACAGAGCCCAGGGACTCACTGCTCTCCGACTTGGCCAGCCTGAACAACACAGACACACAGACAGTTGAACACACACAGAGCCCAGGGACTCACTACTCTCCGACTTGGCCAGCCTGAACAACACAGACACACAGACAGTTGAACACACACAGAGCCCAGGGACTCACTACTCTCCGACTTGGCCAGCCTGAACAACACAGACACACAGACAGTTGAACACACACAGAGCCCAGGGACTCACTACTCTCCGACTTGGCCAGCCTGAACAACACAGACACACAGACAAGTTGAACACACACAGACATGCGCACACACACAGAATACTTTTTTGACAATGTGGTGTCACTATCTCTGCCAGAAATCTGTTGAATCTACTCTACTAATGACCTCAGCGGTCGCCATAATCAATTAAGGTTCAATTCCATAACATATTTCATCTCTATGCAATTATATAGTAGCCAAGAGGGCTCCTGAAGACAATCATCTGGAAAGTAATGTAGAGAGGCATCAACCTGTTGCATATTACATCATTAAGCCTACTAGGTTACATCACTTGATATTCACTGTGGATATTCACTGTGTTTTATTAGTTCTAAAACTATCATGTACATCTACTGGTCACATCACCTGAGGAATAAAACCATCATTTATATCAGCTGAGGAATAAAACCATCATTTATATCAGCTGAGGAATAAAACCATCATTTATATCTACTGGTCACAACACCTGAGGAATAAAACCATCATTTATATCAGCTGAGGAATAAAACCATCATTTATATCAGCTGAGGAATAAAACCATCATTTATATCAGCTGAGGAATAAAACCATCATTTATATCACCTGAGGAATAAAACCATCATTTATATCACCTGAGGAATAAAACCATCATTTATATCACCTGAGGAATAAAACCATCATTTATATCAGCTGAGGAATAAAACCATCATTTATATCACCTGAGGAATAAAACCATCATTTATATCACTGAGGAATAAAACCATCATTTATAAAACTACTGGTCACATCACCTGAGGAATAAAACCATCATTTATATCACCTGAGGAATAAAACCATCATATTATTTATATCACCTGAGGAATAAAACCATCATTTATATCACCTGAGGAATAAAACCATCATTTATATCACCTGAGGAATAAAACCATCATTTATATCACCTGAGGAATAAAACCATCATTTATATCACCTGAGGAATAAAACCATCATTTATATCACCTGAGGAATAAAACCATCATTTATATCACCTGAGGAATAAAACCATCATTTATATCACCTGAGGAATAAAACCATCATTTATATCACCTGAGGAATAAAACCATCATTTATATCACCTGAGGAATAAAACCATCATTTATATCTACTGGTCACATCACCTGAGGAATAAAACCATCATGTATATCACCTGAGGAATAAAACCATCATTTATATCTACTGGTCACATCACCTGAGGAATAAAACCATCATTTATATCTACTGGTCACATCACCTGAGGAATAAAACCATCATGTATATCACCTGAGGAATAAAACCATCATTTATATCTACTGGTCACATCACCTGAGGAATAAAACCATCATGTATATCACCTGAGGAATAAAACCATCATTTATATCACCTGAGGAATAAAACCATCATTTATATCTACTGGTCACATCACCTGAGGAATAAAACCATCATTTATATCTACTGGTCACATCACCTGAGGAATAAAACCATCATTTATATCACCTGAGGAATAAAACCATCATTTATATCACCTGAGGAATAAAACCATCATTTATATCACCTGAGGAATAAAACCATCATTTATATCACCTGAGGAATAAAACCATCATTTATATCACCTGAGGAATAAAACCATCATTTATATCACCTGAGGAATAAAACCATCATTTATATCACCTGAGGAATAAAACCATCATTTATATCTACTGGTCACATCACCTGAGGAATAAAACCATCATGTATATCACCTGAGGAATAAAACCATCATTTATATCTACTGGTCACATCACCTGAGGAATAAAACCATCATTTATATCTACTGGTCACATCACCTGAGGAATAAAACCATCATGTATATCACCTGAGGAATAAAACCATCATTTATATCACCTGAGGAATAAAACCATCATTTATATCTACTGGTCACATCACCTGAGGAATAAAACCATCATTTATATCTACTGGTCACATCACCTGAGGAATAAAACCATCATTTATATCACCTGAGGAATAAAACCATCATTTATATCTACTGGTCACATCACCTGAGGAATAAAACCATCATTTATATCACCTGAGGAATAAAACCATCATTTATATCACCTGAGGAATAAAACCATCATTTATATCACCTGAGGAATAAAACCATCATTTATATCACCTGAGGAATAAAACCATCATTTATATCACCTGAGGAATAAAACCATCATTTATATCACCTGAGGAATAAAACCATCATTTATATCTACTGGTCACATCACCTGAGGAATAAAAACATCATTTATATCACCTGAGGAATAAAACCATCATTTATATCACCTGAGGAATAAAACCATCATTTATATCACCTGAGGAATAAAACCATAATTTATATCACCTGAGGTATAAAATCTGTGCTTCCTCTCATCACCATATTCTCTCTCCATCATTCCTCTCATCACCATATTCTCTCTCCATCATTCCCCTCATCACCATATTCTCTCTCCATCATTCCCCACTAGGCTTCCCCTCATCACCATATTCTCTCTCCATCATTCCCCTCATCACCATATTCTCTCTCCATCATTCCCCTCTGGGCTTCCTCTCATCACCATATTCTCTCTCCATCATTCCCCACTAGGCTTCCTCTCATCACCATATTCTCTCTCCATCATTCCCCACTAGGCTTCCTCTCATCACCATATTCTCTCTCCATCATTCCCCACTAGGCTTCCTCTCATCACCATATTCTCTCTCCATCATTCCCCACTGGGCTTCCTCTCATCACCATATTTGGTCGTGAGTGGAAAAGCCAAGCGAATGCTTCTCATTTATTTATCCTGTGAAATATCTGTGTGTAAAATCTGGGATTTGATGAACAAATATATCGAGACTTGCAAACATCCCAAGATGAAATGTAACGAGTAGAGATAGTGGGTGGCCAATACAACCTAGCAGTAGAAGACGATCACATTGTAATCTATTCCCCTATGAAGTTTATTGTTACAAAAACACCTTCTGTTGAATATAGTCTTTGACATCTAGCATCTGCTCTAAACTACAGGATGTATGTACGTAACATTTGACCTCTAGCATCTGCTCTAAACTACAGGATGTATGTACGTAACCTTTGACCTCTAGCACCTGCTCTAAACCACAGGATGTATGTACGTAACCTTTGACCTCTAGCATCTGCTCCAAACCACAGGATGTATGTAAGTAACCTTTGACCTCCAGCACCTGCTCTAAACCACAGGCTGTACGTACGGACCCTTCGCCGTATAGAACACGATGCCTCTAATATGCCATTTAACAGACACTTTTATCCAAAGTGACTTACCGTGCAAACATTTGTTTTATGTATAGGTGGCTCCGGGAATTAAAACCCCTATCCTGGCGTGGTAAGAGCCATGCTCTACCAACTGAGCTCCAGAGGACCATACAAACCTCACTAACCTCTTATGGGGGTGGGTGGCGTCTGTATCCCAGGATCGTCTCTTGATCCTGGGCAGGTCAGAGTTGAGGAGGGCCTCTCCGTCCGGGACACTTCCTGGTTCAGACAGCACGGCCGGCGAGGGGGCGGGGCTTAAGGCGAAGGGGACGGGACAAGGTTCCTTGGAGCAGGTGGTCTGGGTCTCGTAGCGAATCAGACGAGACTGCAGACGGACGAAGCCCTGGTCCCGGTCCAAGGCCTTGTGGCCCTGCTCGTCCAGACAAAACCTGGGTAGGGTCAAGAAATTAGTGATTCAAAACATAGACCAGTCTGGACCAGGGAGAAGAGAGAGCTTATTGATTCAACACAGAGACAGGTCTGGACCAGGGAGAAGAGAGACCTTATTGATTCAACACAGAGACAGGTCTGGACCAGGGAGAAGAGAGAGCTTATTGATTCAACACAGAGACAGGTCTGGACCAGGGAGAAGAGAGACTTTATTGATTCAACACAGAGACAGGTCTGGACCAGGGAGAAGAGAGAGCTTAGTGATTCAACACAGAGACAGGTCTGGACCAGGGAGAAGAGAGACCTTAGTGATTCAACACAGAGACAGGTCTGGACCAGGGAGAAGAGAGGGCTTAGTGTTTCAACACAGAGACAGGTCTGGACCAGGGAGAAGAGAGGGCTTAGTGATTCAACACAGAGACAGGTCTGGACCAGGGAGAAGAGAGGGCTTAGTGATTCAACACAGAGACAGGTCTGGACCAGGGAGAAGAGAGAGCTTAGTGATTCAACACAGAGACAGGTCTGGACCAGGGAGAAGAGAGAGCTTATTGATTCAACACAGAGACAGGTCTGGACCAGGGAGAAGAGAGAGCTTAGTGATTCAACACAGAGACAGGTCTGGACCAGGGAGAAGAGAGACCTTAGTGATTCAACACAGAGACAGGTCTGGACCAGGGAGAAGAGAGAGCTTAGTGATTCAACACAGAGACAGGTCTGGACCAGGGAGAAGAGAGACCTTAGTGATTCAACACAGAGACAGGTCTGGACCAGGGAGAAGAGAGAGCTTAGTGATTCAACACAGAGGTCCAGGGAGAAGAGAGACCTTAGTGATTCAACACAGAGACAGGTCTGGACCAGGGAGAAGAGAGAGCTTATTGATTCAACACAGAGACAGGTCTGGACCAGGGAGAAGAGAGAGCTTAGTGATTCAACACAGAGACAGGTCTGGACCAGGGAGAAGAGAGAGCTTAGTGATTCAACACAGAGACAGGTCTGGACCAGGGAGAAGAGAGAGCTTAGTGATTCAACACAGAGACAGGTCTGGACCAGGGAGAAGAGAGAGCTTAGTGATTCAACACAGAGACAGGTCTGGACCAGGGAGAAGAGAGACCTTAGTGATTCAACACAGAGACAGGTCTGGACCAGGGAGAAGAGAGAGCTTAGTGATTCAACACAGAGACAGGTCTGGACCAGGGAGAAGAGAGAGCTTAGTGATTCAACACAGAGACAGGTCTGGACCAGGGAGAAGAGAGACCTTAGTGATTCAACACAGAGACCGGTCTGGACCAGGGAGAAGAGAGAGCTTAGTGATTCAACACAGAGACAGGTCTGGACCAGGGAGAAGAGAGAGCTTAGTGATTCAACACAGAGACAGGTCTGGTCCAGGGAGAAGAGAGACCTTAGTGATTCAACACAGAGACAGGCCTGGACCAGGGAGAAGAGAGAGCTTAGTGATTCAACACAGAGGTCCAGGGAGAAGAGAGACCTTAGTGATTCAACACAGAGGTCCAGGGAGAAGGGCTAGTCAATAAGCCAGTACTTGGTAGTAGATAAAGTATAAAAAAGCAGGGGGAAGGTTCCAGAAGGAACATCAACATTCATAAGACTGAAAGACCAGGACTAAATTAGCATAGAGAGAGAGAGAGAGAGACTAGGCCTCGACTTGTTAAAGTCTCTTCGGTGCCATTTACACGAGTAAAATAAGTCTAGTGAGATTTACATCATACATTTACATTACATTCAAGTCATTTAGCAGACGCTCTTATCCAGAGCGACTTACAAATTGGTGCATTCACCTTATGACATCCAGTGGAACAGTCACTTTACAATAGTGCATCTAAATCTTAAAGGGGGGGTGAGAGGGATTACTTATCCTATCCTAGGTATTCCTTAAAGAGGTGGGGTTTCAGGTGTCTCCGGAAGGTGGTGATTGACTCCGCTGTCCTGGCGTCGTGAGGGAGTTTGTTCCAGAGATCAATCTCTCTTCTCTCAAAATTGGATTTGTAACTTTTCTGTTAACTCCAGCCGTGGATGTGGTGTGTTCAAAGACACATTCCTGCTTCATGTGTTGGTGCAGCTATTAGCATACCGTAAATACCATAGTATACGGACTAACAAAATAAGGATCGCAATTCAAACTACACAGGATTTTCTCGCTAAACCATATTGCACATAGTGTTGCACACTTGATTAATGCAATGATTCACAAATGTCTGGATATTTTAAAAGCCTTTCATTTTCAAATGTGTCAAACAGAGCAAAAACGCTGTGCGGGTATTACGGTAATTAAGGTAATTCTTGCAGGACCGTGTGTCCATGGGGCATCAACCTTTTAAGAGAGAGCTGACTCTAGTCCAGTCTCTTTACCTGTACTCAGATGGGGCATCAACCTTTTAAAGAGAGAGCTGACTCTAGATCAGTCTCTTTACACTGTACCACTCAGATGGGGCATCAACCTCTTAAAGAGAGAGCTGACTCTAGATCAGTCTCTTTACACTGTACCACTCAGATGGGGTATCAACCTTTAGGAGGTAGTTTGGGAGACATCTCTTAAAGAGAGAGCTGACTCTAGATCAGTCTCTTTACACTGTACCACTCAGATGGGGTATCAACCTTTAGGAGGTAGTTTGGGAGACATCTCTTAAAAAGAGAGCTGACTCTAGATCAGTAGTGTCCTGTATGTATAAAGACACCTACTATAGTCCATGGTAGTGGTAGTGTCCTGTATGTATAAAGACACCTACTCTAGTCCATGGTAGTGGTAGTGTCCTGTATGTATAAAGACACCTACTCTAGTCCATGGTAGTGGTAGTGTCCTGTATGTATAAAGACACCTACTCTAGTCCATGGTAGTGTCCTGTATGTATAAAGACACCTACTCTAGTCCATGGTAGTGGTAGTGTCCTGTATGTATAAAGACACCTACTCTAGTCCATGGTAGTGGTAGTGTCCTGTATGTATAAAGACACCTACTCTAGTCCATGGTAGTGTCCTGTATGTATAGTCCATGGTAGTGTCCTGTATGTTTAAAGACACCTACTCTAGTCCATGGTAGTGTCCTGTATGTATAAAGACACCTACTCTAGTCCATGGTAGGGTCCTGTATGTATAAAGACACCTACTCTAGTCCATGGTAGTGTCCTGTATGTATAGTCCATGGTAGTGTCCTGTATGTATAGTCCATGGTAGTGTCCTGTATGTATAAAGACACCTACTCTAGTCCATGGTAGTGTCCTGTATGTATAGTCCATGGTAGTGTCCTGTATGTGTAAAGACACCTACTCTAGTCTAGTCCATGGTAGGGTCCTACTCTAGTCCATGGTATAAAGACACCTACTCTAGTCCATGGTAGGGTCCTGTATGTATAAAGACACCTACTCTAGTCCATGGTAGTGTCCTGTATGTGTAAAGACACCTACTCCAGTCCATGGTAGGGTCCTGTATGTATAAAGACACCTACTCTAGTCCATGGTAGGGTCCTGTATGTATAAAGACACCTACTCTAGTCCATGGTAGTGGGAGCTGGCTGCTTGGCTGAAGGGGATCTGGGTCACTTTCCTGGGGGTCAAGTCTGGAGACATCTGGAATGTATTTCCCCTGGAAACACACAGAGACACATTATTGTACAGGAGCTGTGAACATTTTCTATTCAAATCCAAGACTGCAGCGAAGAACATACAGTACTGCAGAGAAGAACATACAGTACTGCAGTGAAGAACACAGTACTACAGAGAAGAACACACAGTACTGCAGAGAAGAACACACAGTACTGCAGAGAACACACAGTACTACAGAGAAGAACACACAGTACTGCAGAGAAGAACATACAGTACTGCAGTGAAGAACACAGTACTGCAGAGAAGAACACACAGTACTACAGAGAAGAACACACAGTACTGCAGAGAACACACAGTACTACAGAGAAGAACACACAGTACTGCAGAGAAGAACACACAGTACTGCAGAGAACACACAGTACTACAGAGAAGAACACACAGTAGTACAGAGAAGAACACACAGTACTGCAGAGAACACACAGTACTACAGAGAAGAACACACAGTACTGCAGAGAACACACAGTACTACAGAGAAGAACACACAGTACTGCAGTGAAGAACACACAGTACTGCAGAGAACACACAGTACTGCAGAGAAGAACACACAGTACTGCAGAGAAGAACACACAGTACTACAGAGAAGAACACACAGTACTGCAGAGAAGAACACACAGTACTACAGAGAAGAACACACAGTACTGCAGAGAACACACAGTACTACAGAGAAGAACACACAGTACTACAGAGAAGAACACACAGTACTACAGAGAAGAACACACAGTACTACAGAGAAGAACACACAGTACTACAGAGAAGAACACACAGTACTACAGAGAAGAACACACAGTACTGCAGAGAAGAACACACAGTACTACAGAGAAGAACACACAGTACTGCAGAGAACACACAGTACTACATAGAAGAACACACAGTACTGCAGAGAAGAACACACAGTACTACAGAGAAGAACACACAGTACTGCAGCGATCTGAAGTGAAACTAAACTCTCCTGTCCTCTGCACCCAAACTGATTAAGTGTGTAAAACAACTTCCTAATGGACTGACAGCTCGAATGTCTAGAACGCTTCTTAATTGAGTTTCTTTTAATGAACATAAATTACTAATTACTAATATTCTTCTCCGCCTTCTGTAAGAGCACCGTCTGATAAAGGCTCTTTATAAATCAGAGGAATTCAATTAGGCGAAAACCTTTTGATTCGAATGCATATCAGAGGTAGACAGCCACATGAAATCATCGTCGCTACATGGTGTCTGAAACATCCTAACTGAGTAGTTGTCTGCTGAATGGAGTGGATTCTCCTCGAGGGAAGAGAAAGTTAGAAACAGATTATTCAACATGTTGACGACACTTTTTTTAGGGAGGGGGAGGGGGGGTCATTCCAGTTTCAGGTCTGGAAGCTGATTTGCCCAGAGTCACACTGCCCGGAGTCACACTGCCCGGAGTCACACTGCCCAGAGTCACACTGCCCAGAGTCACACTGCCCAGAGTCACACTGCCCAGAGTCACACTGCCCAGAGTCACACTGCCCAGAGTCACACTGCCCAGAGTCACACTGCCCAGAGTCACACTGCCCAGAGTCACACTGCCCAGAGTCACACTGCCCAGAGTCACACTGCCCAGAGTCACACTGAAGCGCCAGAACACATTTCTACATCCATATTAGAAGCCTGAAATTTAATTTCATAGACTTTAGTCAGACAGATTGGCGGGGGTCAGACAGATTGAGGGGGGGGGTCAGACAGATTGCCCTGTTGTTGAGTTTCCATCCAGATTTTCATGCGAGACTAACAGAGTTACCCTAGTCTCTGGACTAATAGAGTTACCCTAGTCTCTGGACTAACAGAGTTACCCTAGTCTCTGGACTAACAGAGTTACCCTAGTCTCTGGACTAACAGAGTTACCCTAGTCTCCGGACTAACAGAGTTACCCTAGTCTCTGGACTAACAGAGTTACCCTAGTCTCTGGACTAACAGAGTTACCCTAGTCTCCGGACTAACAGAGTTACCCTAGTCTCCTGACTAACAGAGTTACCCTAGTCTCCAGACTAACAGAGTTACCCTAGTCTCCAGACTAACAGAGTTACCCTAGTCTCCAGACTAACAGAGTTACCCTAGTCTCCAGACTAACAGAGTTACCCTGGTCTCCAGACTAACAAGAGTTACCCTGGTCTCCTGACTAACAGAGTTACCCTAGTCTCTGGACTAATAGAGTTACCCTGGTCTCCAGACTAACAGAGTTACCCTAGTCTCTGGACTAACAGAGTTACCCTAGTCTCTGGACTAACAGAGTTACCCTAAACTCCAGACTAACAGAGTTACCCTAGTCTCCAGACTAACAGAGTTACCCTAGTCTCCAGACTAACAGAGTTACCCTAGTCTCCAGACTAACAGAGTTACCCTAGTCTCCAGACTAACAGAGTTACCCTAGTCTCTGGACTAATAGAGATACCCTGACTAACAGAGTTACCCCAGTCTCTGGACTAATAGAGTTACCCTAGTCTCCAGACTAACAGAGTTACCCTAGTCTCCAGACTAACAGAGTTACCCTAGTCTCTGGACTAATAGAGTTACCCTGACTAACAGAGTTACCCTAGTCTCCAGACTAACAGAGTTACCCTAGTCTCCAGACTAACAGAGTTACCCTAGTCTCTGGACTAACAGAGTTACCCTAGTCTCTGGACTAACAGAGTTACCCTAGTCTCTGGACTAACAGAGTTACCCTAGTCTCCAGACTAACAGAGTTACCCTAGTCTCCAGACTAACAGAGTTACCCTAGTCTCCAGACTAACAGAGTTACCCTAGTCTCCAGACTAACAGAGTTACCCTAGTCTCCAGACTAACAGAGTTACCCTAGTCTCTGGACTAACAGAGTTACCCTAGTCTCCAGACTAACAGAGTTACCCTAGTCTCTGGACTAACAGAGTTACCCTAGTCTCCAGACTAACAGAGTTACCCTAGTCTCCAGACTAACAGAGTTACCCTAGTCTCCAGACTAACAGAGTTACCCTAGTCTCCAGACTAACAGAGTTACCCTAGTCTCCAGACTAACAGAGTTACCCTAGTCTCCAGACTAACAGAGTTACCCTAGTCTCCAGACTAACAGAGTTACCCTAGTCTCTGGACTAATAGAGATACCCTGACTAACAGAGTTACCCTAGTCTCCAGTCTAACAGAGTTACCCTAGTCCTGGAGTCTCCAGACTAACAGAGTTACCCTAGTCTCCAGACTAACAGAGTTACCCTAGTCTCCCTAGTCTCCAGACTAACAGAGTTACCCTAGACTAACAGAGTTACCCTAGTCTCTGGACTAATAGAGTTACTAACAGAGTTACCCTAGTCTCCAGACTAACAGAGTTACCCTAGTCTCCAGACTAACAGAGTTACCCTAGTCTCTGGACTAACAGAGTTACCCTAGTCTCTGGACTAACAGAGTTACCCTAGTCTCCAGACTAACAGAGTTACCCTAGTCTCCGGACTAACAGAGTTACCCTAGTCTCCAGACTAACAGAGTTACCCTAGTCTCCAGACTAACAGAGTTACCCTAGTCTCCGGACTAACAGAGTTACCCTAGTCTCCGGACTAACAGAGTTACCCTAGTCTCCAGACTAACAGAGTTACCCTAGTCTCCAGACTAACAGAGTTACCCTAGTCTCCAGACTAACAGAGTTACCCTAGTCTCCAGACTAACAGAGTTACCCTAGTCTCCAGACTAACAGAGTTACCCTAGTCTCCAGACTAACAGAGTTACCCTAGTCTCCAGACTAACAGAGTTACCCTAGTCTCCAGACTAACAGAGTTACCCTAGTCTCCAGACTAACAGAGTTACCCTAGTCTCCAGACTAACAGAGTTACCCTAGTCTCTGGACTAACAGAGTTACCCTAGTCTCCAGACTAACAGAGTTACCCTGACTAACAGAGTTACCCTAGTCTCCGGACTAACAGAGTTACCCTAGTCTCCAGACTAACAGAGTTACCCTAGTCTCCGGACTAACAGAGTTACCCTAGTCTCCAGACTAACAGAGTTACCCTAGTCTCTGGACTAACAGAGTTACCCTAGTCTCTGGACTAACAGAGTTACCCTAGTCTCTGGACTAACAGAGTTACCCTAGTCTCCTAGGACCAGAGTTACCCTAGTCTCCAGGACTAACAGAGTTACCCTAGTCTCCAGACTAACAGAGTTACCCTAGTCTCCAGACTAACAGAGTTACCCTAGTCTCCAGACTAACAGAGTTACCCTAGTCTCCAGACTAACAGAGTTACCCTAGTCTCCAGACTAACAGAGTTACCCTAGTCTCCAGACTAACAGAGTTACCAGAGTTACTAGTCTCCAGACTAACAGAGTTACCCTAGTCTCCAGACTAACAGAGTTACCCTAGTCTCCAGACTAACAGAGTTACCCTAGTCTCCAGACTAACAGAGTTACCCTAGTCTCCAGACTAACAGAGTTACCCTAGTCTCCAGACTAACAGAGTTACCCTAGTCTCCAGACTAACAGAGTTACCCTAGTCTCCAGACTAACAGAGTTACCCTCCAGACTCTCCAGTCTCCAGACTAACAGAGTTACCCTAGTCTCCAGACTAACAGAGTTACCCTAGTCTCCAGACTAACAGAGTTACCCTAGTCTCCCAGACTAACAGAGTTACCCTCCAGACTAGTCTCTCCAGACTAACAGAGTTACCCTAGTCTCCAGACTAACAGAGTTACCCTAGTCTCCAGACTAACAGAGTTACCCTAGTCTCCAGACTAACAGAGTTACCCTAGTCTCCAGACTAACAGAGTTACCCTAGTCTCCAGACTAACAGAGTTACCCTAGTCTCCAGACTAACAGAGTTACCCTAGTCTCCAGACTAACAGAGTTACCCTAGTCTCCAGACTAACAGAGTTACCCTAGTCTCCAGACTAACAGAGTTACCCTAGTCTCCAGGACTAACAGAGTTACCCTAGTCTCCAGACTAACAGAGTTACCCTAGTCTCCAGACTAACAGAGTTACCCTAGTCTCCAGACTAACAGAGTTACCCTAGTCTCCAGACTAACAGAGTTACCCTAGTCTCCAGACTAACAGAGTTACCCTAGTCTCCAGACTAACAGAGTTACCCTAGTCTCCAGACTAACAGAGTTACCCTAGTCTCCAGACTAACAGAGTTACCCTAGTCTCCAGACTAACAGAGTTACCCTAGTCTCCAGACTAACAGAGTTAGTTACCCTAGTCTCCAGACTAACAGAGTTACCCTAGTCTCCAGACTAACAGAGTTACCCTAGTCTCCAGACTAACAGAGTTACCCTAGTCTCCAGACTAACAGAGTTACCCTAGTCTCCAGACTAACAGAGTTACCCTAGTCTCCAGACTAACAGAGTTACCCTGACTAACAGAGTTACCCTAGTCTCCAGACTAACAGAGTTACCCTAGTCTCCAGACTAACAGAGTTACCCTAGTCTCCGGACTAACAGAGTTACCCTAGTCTCCAGACTAACAGAGTTACCCTAGTCTCCGGACTAACAGAGTTACCCTAGTCTCCAGACTAACAGAGTTACCCTAGTCTCCAGACTAACAGAGTTACCCTAGTCTCCAGACTAACAGAGTTACCCTAGTCTCCAGACTAACAGAGTTACCCTAGTCTCCAGACTAACAGAGTTACCCTAGTCTCCAGACTAACAGAGTTACCCTAGTCTCCAGACTAACAGAGTTACCCTAGTCTCCGGACTAACAGAGTTACCCTAGTCTCCAGACTAACAGAGTTACCCTAGTCTCCAGACTAACAGAGTTACCCTAGTCTCCAGACTAACAGAGTTACCCTAGTCTCCAGACTAACAGAGTTACCCTAGTCTCCAGACTAACAGAGTTACCCTAGTCTCCAGACTAACAGAGTTACCCTAGTCTCCAGACTAACAGAGTTACCCTAGTCTCCAGACTAACAGAGTTACCCTAGTCTCCAGACTAACAGAGTTACCCTAGTCTCCAGACTAACAGAGTTACCCTAGTCTCCAGACTAACAGAGTTACCCTAGTCTCCAGACTAACAGGACTAACAGAGTTACCCTAGACTAACAGAGTTACCCTAGTCTCCAGACTAACAGAGTTACCCTAGTCTCCAGACTCCCTAGTCTCCAGACTAACAGAGTTACCCTAGTCTCCAGACTAACAGAGTTACCCTAGTCTCCAGACTAACAGAGTTACCCTAGTCTCCAGACTAACAGAGTTACCCTAGTCTCCAGACTAACAGAGTTACCCTAGTCTCCAGACTAACAGAGTTACCCTAGTCTCCAGACTAACAGAGTTACCCTAGTCTCCAGACTAACAGAGTTACCCTAGTCTCCAGACTAACAGAGTTACCCTAGTCTCCAGACTAACAGAGTTACCCTAGTCTCCAGACTAACAGAGTTACCCTAGTCTCCTCCAGACTAACAGAGTTACCCTAGTCTCCAGACTAACAGAGTTACCCTAGTCTCCAGGACTAACAGAGTTACCCTAGTCTCCAGGACTAACAGAGTTACCCTAGTACTCCAGACTAACTCCAGACTAACAGAGTTACCCTAGTCTCCAGACTAACAGAGTTACCCTAGTCTCCAGACTAGAGTTACTCTCAGACTAACAGAGTTACCCTAGTCTCCAGACTAACAGAGTTACCCTAGTCTCCAGACTAACAGAGTTACCCTAGTCTCCAGACTAACAGAGTTACCCTAGTCTCCAGACTAACAGAGTTACCCTAGTCTCCAGACTAACAGAGTTACCCTAGTCTCCAGACTAACAGAGTTACCCTAGTCTCCAGACTAACAGAGTTACCCTAGTCTCCAGACTAACAGAGTTACCCTAGTCTCCAGACTAACAGAGTTACCCTAGTCTCCAGACTAACAGAGTTACCCTAGTCTCCAGACTAACAGAGTTACCCTAGTCTCCAGACTAACAGAGTTACCCTAGTCTCCAGACTAACAGAGTTACCCTAGTCTCCAGACTAACAGAGTTACCCTAGTCTCCAGACTAACAGAGTTACCCTAGTCTCCAGACTAACAGAGTTACCCTAGTCTCCTAACAGAGTTACCCTAGTCTCCAGACTAACAGAGTTACCCTAGTCTCCGGACTAACAGAGTTACCCTAGTCTCCAGGACTAACAGAGTTACCCTAGTCTCCAGACTAACAGAGTTACCCTAGTCTCCAGACTAACAGAGTTACCCTAGTCTCCAGACTAACAGAGTTACCCTAGTCTCCAGACTAACAGAGTTACCCTAGTCTCCAGACTAACAGAGTTACCCTAGTCTCCAGACTAACAGAGTTACCCTAGTCTCCAGACTAACAGAGTTACCCTAGTCTCCAGGACCCTAACAGAGTTACCCTAGTCTCCAGACTAACAGAGTTACCCTAGTCTCCAGACTAACAGAGTTACCCTAGTCTCCAGACTAACAGAGTTACCCTAGTCTCCGGACTAACAGAGTTACCCTAGTCTCCAGACTAACAGAGTTACCCTAGTCTCCAGACTAACAGAGTTACCCTAGTCTCCAGACTAACAGAGTTACCCTAGTCTCCAGACTAACAGAGTTACCCTAGTCTCCAGACTAACAGAGTTACCCTAGTCTCCAGACTAACAGAGTTACCCTAGTCTCCAACTAACAGAGTTACCCTAGTCTCCAGACTAACAGAGTTACCCTAGTCTCCAGGACTAACAGAGTTACCCTAGTCTCCAGACTAACAGAGTTACCCTAGTCTCCAGACTAACAGAGTTACCCTAGTCTCCGGACTAACAGAGTTACCCTAGTCTCCAGACTAACAGAGTTACCCTAGTCTCCCAGACTAACAGAGTTACCCTAGTCTCCAGACTAACAGAGTTACCCTAGTCTCCAGACTAACAGAGTTACCCTAGTCTCCAGACTAACAGAGTTACCCTAGTCTCCAGACTAACAGAGTTACCCTAGTCTCCAGACTAACAGAGTTACCCTAGTCTCCAGACTAACAGAGTTACCCTAGTCTCCAGACTAACAGAGTTACCCTAGTCTCCAGACTAACAGAGTTACCCTAGTCTCCAGACTAACAGAGTTACCCTAGTCTCCAGACTAACAGAGTACCCTAGTCTCCAGACTAACAGAGTTACCCTAGTCTCCAGACTAACAGAGTTACCCTAGTCTCCAGACTAACAGAGTTACCCTAGTCTCCAGACTAACAGAGTTACCCTAGTCTCCAGACTAACAGAGTTACCCTAGTCTCCAGACTAACAGAGTTACTCCAGACTAGTCTCCAGACTAACAGAGTTACCCTAGTCTCCAGACTAACAGAGTTACCCTAGTCTCCAGACTAACAGAGTTACCCTAGTCTCCAGACTAACAGAGTTACCCTAGTCTCCAGACTAACAGAGTTACCCTAGTCTCCAGACTAACAGAGTTACCCTAGTCTCCAGACTAACAGAGTTACCCTAGTCTCCAGACTAACAGAGTTACCCTAGTCTCCAGACTAACAGAGTTACCCTAGTCTCCAGACTAACAGAGTTACCCTAGTCTCCAGACTAACAGAGTTACCCTAGTCTCCAGGACTAACAGAGTCTCCAGACCAGAGTTACCCTAGTCTCCAGACTAACAGAGTTACCCTAGTCTCCAGACTAACAGAGTTACCCTAGTCTCCAGACTAACAGAGTTACCCTAGTCTCCAGACTAACAGAGTTACCCTAGTCTCCAGACTAACAGAGTTACCCTAGTCTCCAGACTAACAGAGTTACCCTAGTCTCCAGACTAACAGAGTTACCCTAGTCTCCAGACTAACAGAGTTACCCTAGTCTCCAGACTAACAGAGTTACCCTAGTCTCCAGACTAACAGAGTTACCCTAGTCTCCAGACTAACAGAGTTACCCTAGTCTCCAGACTAACAGAGTTACCCTAGTCTCCAGACTAACAGAGTTACCCTAGTCTCCAGACTAACAGAGTTACCCTAGTCTCCAGACTAACAGAGTTACCCTAGTCTCCAGACTAACAGAGTTACCCTAGTCTCCAGACTAACAGAGTTACCCTAGTCTCCAGACTAACAGAGTTACCCTAGTCTCTGGACTAATAGAGGCTGCAGATCTCCGGTGGGCAGGCCGTCTGGTGTGAAGTGTCTAAGCAGCTCTTTGGCATCCAGCAAGGCTGGGGTGGTTCTCTGACCCTGGACGTCTTTAGGCCCCAGTAGACAGTCAGATGAGCTGCCAGACAGCAGACCAAACCTGTGAAGGGAGGAGACCAAAGATGAGATGGTTAAACAAGCCACCTTGCTTGCTTATTGTTGACGGAAGAGAGATGTATGTACCGATGTGAAGAGCATTATTCAAGTTTACCTCAGCTTCTGACGAGTCCTCTGGAGGTTCTCATAGTTCTGCAGAACACTTCTCTCTGGCCAATCAGCATGTTGGGAGTGTTTAATGAACTCTACATTGGAATGGGAAAAGAGTCATTTTTGTTTTATCAGTCAAGGTTTCTAGAAGGAGTCCGTTTTAGAGATGACAAATACAGTGTATTCAGAAAGTGTTCAGACCCCTTGACTTTTTCCACATTTTGTTACGTTACAGCCTTATTCTAAATTATTTTTAAAAAATCAATACCCAATAATGACAAAACGAAAACAAGTAAAGATTTTCTTTTTGCAAATGTATAAAAAAATAAAAAAAGAAATAACCGATTTACATAACTATTCAGACCCTTTGCTATGAGACTTCGAAATTGAGTTCAGGTGTATCCTGTTTCCATTGATCATCCTTGAGATGTTTCTACAACTTGATTGGAGTCCACCTGTGGTAAATTCAATTGATTGGACATGATTTGGAAAGGCACACACCTGTCTATATAAAGGTCATACAGTTGACAGTGCATGTCAGAGCAAAAACCAAGCCATGAGGTCAAAGGAATTGTCTGTAGAGCTCTGAGACAGGATTGTGTCGAGGCACAGATCTGGGGAAGGGTACCAAAACATTTCTGCAGCATTGAAGGCCCCCAAGAACACAGTGTCCTCCATCATTCTAAAATGGAAGAAGTTCGGAAGCACCAAGACTCTTCCTAGAGCTGGCCACCCGGCCAAAATGAGCAAGGGCCTTGGTCAGGGAGGTGACCAAGAACCCAATGGTCTCTCTGACAGAGCTCCAGAGTTTCTCTGTGGAGATGGGAGAATCTTTCATAAGGACAACCATCTCCGCAGCACTCCCCCAATCAAGCCTTTATAATAATGTGGCCAAAAGGCACCTAAAGGACTCTCAGACCATGAGAAACAAGATTCTCTGGTCTGATGAAAACCAAGATTGAACTCTTTGGCCTGAATGCAAAACCTCATGTCTGCAGGAAACCTGTCACCATCCCTACGGTGAAGCATGGTGGTGGCAGCATCATGCTGTGGGGATGTTTTTCAGAGACAGGGACTGGGAGACTAGTTAGGATCGAGGGAAAGATGAACAGAGCAAAGTACTGAGAGATTCTTGATGAAAATCTGCTCCAGAGCGCTCAGGACCTCAGACTGGGGCGAAGGTTCACCTTCCAACAAGACAATGACCCTAAGCACACAGCCAAGACAACGCAGGAGTGGCTTCGGGACAAGTCTCAGAGTTTCCTTGAATGGCCCAGCCAGAGCTCAGACTTGAACCTGATCTAACATCTCTGGAGAGACCTGAAAATAGCTGTGCAGCGACGCTCCCCATCCAACCTGACAGAGCTTGAGAGGATCTGCAGAGAATAATGGGAGAAACTCCCAAATACAGGTGTGCCAAGCTTGTAGCGTCATACCCAAGAAGACTCAAGGCTGTAATCGCTGCCAAAGGTGCTTCAACAAAGTACTGAGTTAAGGGTCTGAATACTAATGTAAATGTGATATCTGGGTTTTTTTGCGTGTTTTTTAAAATATAAATTAGCAAACATTTCTAAAAAATAAAAATAAATTTGCTTTGTCATTATGGGGTATTGTGTGTAGATTGATGAGGGGGAAAAACTATTTAATCCATTTTAGAATAAGGCTGTAACATAACAACATGTGAAAAAAGTCAATGGGGTCTGAATACTTCCTGAATGCTCTGTAAAAGTTACTGAGCTGTGTTACGGGGAGTAAGGAGGGACTGGAACAGCAGAATACCTGTAGTCTTCGTAGTGAGGTTCACCTCCTCTGCTCCACAGGGCTCAACTCTGGGCAGACTGGAGTCTTTAGGCAGGGTAGAGGCTTTAGGCAGGGTAGAGTCATGCATCTTGAGGTACTGTTCTCTGGCCAGGCTGAGCAAGATCTTCAGGTCATTGACTGGTATTGAAGCTGGCTTCTCTGCCTCTTCTCTACGTCCTAGTCAATATGGAATAACGAGAGTAGTCAGTAAGTAGCCTTGTCCGAGCCAGAAGTAGTCAGTAAGTAGCCTTGTCCGAGCCAGGATGGGCCATAAGGGCTGGAGACTCAGGTTTCTGTAGCGTGAGGCTGCTTGATGTTATTGGATGTTTAATACTGGAGGAACCACCTATCAGTCTGGCTGCGATACAGACTGACTTTAATACTGGAGGAACCACCTACCTGTCTGGCTGCTACACAGACTGACTTTAATACTGGAGGAACCACCTACCTGTCTGGCTGCTACACAGACTGACTTTAATACTGGAGGAACCACCTACCTGTCTGGCTGCTACACAGACTGACTTTAATACTGGAGGAACCACCTACCTGTCTGGCTGCTACACAGACTGACTTTAATACTGGAGGAACCACCTACCTGTCTGGCTGCTACACAGACCGACTTTAATACTGGAGGAACCACCTACCTGTCTGGCTGCTACACAGACTGACTTTAATACTGGAGGAACCACCTACCTGTCTGGCTACGATACAGACTGACTTTAATACTGGAGGAACCACCTACCTGTCTGGCTGCTACACAGACTGACTTTAATACTGGAGGAACCACCTACCTGTCTGGCTGCTACACAGACTGACTTTAATACTGGAGGAACCACCTACCTGTCTGGCTGCTACACAGACTGACTTTAACACTGGAGGAACCACCTACCTGTCTGGTTGCTACACAGACTGACTTTAATACTGGAGGAACCACCTACCTGTCTGGCTGCTACACAGACTGACTTTAATACTGGAGGAACCACCTACCTGTCTGGCTACGATACAGACTGACTTTAATACTGGAGGAACCACCTACCTGTCTGGCTGCTACACAGACTGACTTTAATACTGGAGGAACCACCTACCTGTCTGGCTACGATACAGACTGACTTTAATACTGGAGGAACCACCTACCTGTCTGGCTACGATACAGACTGACTTTAATACTGGAGGAACCACCTACCTGTCTGGCTGCTACACAGACTGACTTTAATACTGGAGGAACCACCTACCTGTCTGGCTATGATACACAGACTGACTTTAATACTGGAGGAACCACCTACCTGTCTGGCTACGATACAGACTGACTTTAATACTGGAGGAACCACCTACCTGTCTGGCTGCTACACAGACTGACTTTAATACTGGAGGAACCACCTACCTGTCTGGCTGCTACACAGACTGACTTTAATACTGGAGGAACCACCTACCTGTCTGGCTGCTACACAGACTGACTTTAATACTGGAGGAACCACCTACCTGTCTGGCTGCTACACAGACTGACTTTAATACTGGAGGAACCACCTACCTGTCTGGCTACGATACAGACTGACTTTAATCCTGGAGGAACCACCTACCTGTCTGGCTGCTACACAGACTGACTTTAATCCTGGAGGAACCACCTACCTGTCTGGCTGCTACACAGACTGACTTTAATACTGGAGGAACCACCTACCTGTCTGGCTGCTACACAGACTGACTTTAATACTGGAGGAACCACCTACCTGTCTGGCTGCTACACCGACTGACTTTAATACTGGAGGAACCACCTACCTGTCTGGCTGCTACACAGACTGACTTTAATACTGGAGGAACCACCTACCTGTCTGGCTGCTACACCGACTGACTTTAATACTGGAGGAACCACCTACCTGTCTGGCTGCTACACAGACTGACTTTAATACTGGAGGAACCACCTACCTGTCTGGCTGCTACACAGACTGACTTTAATCCTGGAGGAACCACCTACCTGTCTGGCTGCTACACAGACTGACTTTAATACTGGAGGAACCACCTACCTGTCTGGCTGCTACACAGACTGACTTTAATACTGGAGGAACCACCTACCTGTCTGGCTGCTACACAGACTGACTTTAATACTGGAGGAACCACCTACCTGTCTGGCTGCTACACAGACTGACTTTAATCCTGGAGGAACCACCTACCTGTCTGGCTGCTACACAGACTGACTTTAATACTGGAGGAACCACCTACCTGTCTGGCTGCTACACAGACTGACTTTAATACTGGAGGAACCACCTACCTGTCTGGCTGCTACACAGACTGACTTTAATACTGGAGGAACCACCTACCTGTCTGGCTGCTACACAGACTGACTTTAATACTGGAGGAACCACCTACCTGTCTGGCTGCTACACAGACTGACTTTAATACTGGAGGAACCACCTACCTGTCTGGCTGCTACACAGACTGACTTTAATACTGGAGGAACCACCTACCTGTCTGGCTGCTACACAGACTGACTTTAATCCTGGAGGAACCACCTACCTGTCTGGCTGCTACACAGACTGACTTTAATACTGGAGGAACCACCTACCTGTCTGGCTGCTACACAGACTGACTTTAATACTGGAGGAACCACCTACCTGTCTGGCTGCTACACAGACTGACTTTAATCCTGGAGGAACCACCTACCTGTCTGGCTGCTACACAGACTGACTTTAATCCTGGAGGAACCACCTACCTGTCTGGCTGCTACACAGACTGACTTTAATACTGGAGGAACCACCTACCTGTCTGGCTGCTACACAGACTGACTTTAATACTGGAGGAACCACCTACCTGTCTGGCTGCTACACAGACTGACTTTAATACTGGAGGAACCACCTACCTGTCTGGCTGCTACACAGACTGACTTTAATACTGGAGGAACCACCTACCTGTCTGGCTGCTACACAGACTGACTTTAATACTGGAGGAACCACCTACCTGTCTGGCTGCTACACAGACTGACTTTAATACTGGAGGAACCACCTACCTGTCTGGCTGCTACACAGACTGACTTTAATACTGGAGGAACCACCTACCTGTCTGGCTGCTACACAGACTGACTTTAATACTGGAGGAACCACCTACCTGTCTGGCTGCTACACAGACTGACTTTAATACTGGAGGAACCACCTACCTGTCTGGCTGCTACACAGACTGACTTTAATACTGGAGGAACCACCTACCTGTCTGGCTGCTACACAGACTGACTTTAATACTGGAGGAACCACCTACCTGTCTGGCTGCTACACAGACTGACTTTAATACTGGAGGAACCACCTACCTGTCTGGCTGCTACACAGACTGACTTTAATACTGGAGGAACCACCTACCTGTCTGGCTGCTACACAGACTGACTTTAATACTGGAGGAACCACCTACCTGTCTGGCTGCTACACAGACTGACTTTAATACTGGAGGAACCACCTACCTGTCTGGCTGCTACACAGACTGACTTTAATACTGGAGGAACCACCTACCTGTCTGGCTGCTACACAGACTGACTTTAATACTGGAGGAACCACCTACCTGTCTGGCTACTACACAGACTGACTTTAATACTGGAGGAACCACCTACCTGTCTGGCTGCTACACAGACTGACTTTAATACTGGAGGAACCACCTACCTGTCTGGCTGCTACACAGACTGACTTTAATCCTGGAGGAACCACCTACCTGTCTGGCTGTACACAGACTGACTTTAATACTGGAGGAACCACCTACCTGTCTGGCTGCTACACAGACTGACTTTAATACTGGAGGAACCACCTACCTGTCTGGCTGCTACACAGACTGACTTTAATACTGGAGGAACCACCTACCTGTCTGGCTGCTACACAGACTGACTTTAATACTGGAGGAACCACCTACCTGTCTGGCTGCTACACAGACTGACTTTAATACTGGAGGAACCACCTACCTGTCTGGCTGCTACACAGACCGACTTTAATACTGGAGGAACCACCTACCTGTCTGGCTACGATACAGACTGACTTTAATACTGGAGGAACCACCTACCTGTCTGGCTGCTACACAGACTGACTTTAATACTGGAGGAACCACCTACCTGTCTGGCTACGATACAGACTGACTTTAATACTGGAGGAACCACCTACCTGTCTGGCTGCTATACAGACTGACTTTAATACTGGAGGAACCACCTACCTGTCTGGCTGCTACACAGACTGACTTTAATACTGGAGGAACCACCTACCTGTCTGGCTGCTACACAGACTGACTTTAATACTGGAGGAACCACCTACCTGTCTGGCTGCTACACAGACTGACTTTAATACTGGAGGAACCACCTACCTGTCTGGCTGCTACACAGACTGACTTTAATACTGAAGGAACCACCTACCTGTCTGGCTACGATACAGACTGACTTTAATACTGGAGGAACCACCTACCTGTCTGGCTATGATACACAGACTGACTTTAATACTGGAGGAACCACCTACCTGTCTGGCTGCTACACAGACTGACTTTAATACTGGAGGAACCACCTACCTGTCTGGCTGCTACACAGACTGACTTTAATACTGGAGGAACCACCTACCTGTCTGGCTGCTACACAGACTGACTTTAATACTGGAGGAACCACCTACCTGTCTGGCTGCTACACAGACTGACTTTAATACTGGAGGAACCACCTACCTGTCTGGCTGCTACACAGACTGACTTTAATACTGGAGGAACCACCTACCTGTCTGGCTGCTACACAGACTGACTTTAATACTGGAGGAACCACCTACCTGTCTGGCTGCTACACAGACTGACTTTAATACTGGAGGAACCACCTACCTGTCTGGCTGCTACAGACTGACTTTAATACTGGAGGAACCACCTACCTGTCTGGCTGCTACACAGACTGACTTTAATACTGGAGGAACCACCTACCTGTCTGGCTGCTACACAGACTGACTTTAATACTGGAGGAACCACCTACCTGTCTGGCTGCTACACAGACTGACTTTAATACTGGAGGAACCACCTACCTGTCTGGCTGCTACACAGACTGACTTTAATACTGGAGGAACCACCTACCTGTCTGGCTGCTACACAGACTGACTTTAATACTGGAGGAACCACCTACCTGTCTGGCTGCTACACAGACTGACTTTAATACTGGAGGAACCACCTACCTGTCTGGCTGCTACACAGACTGACTTTAATACTGGAGGAACCACCTACCTGTCTGGCTGCTACACAGACTGACTTTAATACTGGAGGAACCACCTACCTGTCTGGCTGCTACACAGACTGACTTTAATACTGGAGGAACCACCTACCTGTCTGGCTGCTACACAGACTGACTTTAATACTGGAGGAACCACCTACCTGTCTGGCTGCTACACAGACTGACTTTAATACTGGAGGAACCACCTACCTGTCTGGCTGCTACACAGACTGACTTTAATACTGGAGGAACCACCTACCTGTCTGGCTGCTACACAGACTGACTTTAATCCTGGAGGAACCACCTACCTGTCTGGCTGCTACACAGACTGACTTTAATACTGGAGGAACCACCTACCTGTCTGGCTGCTACACAGACTGACTTTAATACTGGAGGAACCACCTACCTGTCTGGCTGCTACACAGACTGACTTTAATACTGGAGGAACCACCTACCTGTCTGGCTGCTACACAGACTGACTTTAATACTGGAGGAACCACCTACCTGTCTGGCTGCTACACAGACTGACTTTAATACTGGAGGAACCACCTACCTGTCTGGCTGCTACACAGACTGACTTTAATACTGGAGGAACCACCTACCTGTCTGGCTGCTACACAGACTGACTTTAATACTGGAGGAACCACCTACCTGTCTGGCTGCTACACAGACTGACTTTAATACTGGAGGAACCACCTACCTGTCTGGCTGCTACACAGACTGACTTTAATACTGGAGGAACCACCTACCTGTCTGGCTGCTACACAGACTGACTTTAATACTGGAGGAACCACCTACCTGTCTGGCTGCTACACAGACTGACTTTAATACTGGAGGAACCACCTACCTGTCTGGCTGCTACACAGACTGACTTTAATACTGGAGGAACCACCTACCTGTCTGGCTGCTACACAGACTGACTTTAATACTGGAGGAACCACCTACCTGTCTGGCTGCTACACAGACTGACTTTAATACTGGAGGAACCACCTACCTGTCTGGCTGCTACACAGACTGACTTTAATACTGGAGGAACCACCTACCTGTCTGGCTGCTACACAGACTGACTTTAATACTGGAGGAACCACCTACCTGTCTGGCTGCTACACAGACTGACTTTAATACTGGAGGAACCACCTACCTGTCTGGCTGCTACACAGACTGACTTTAATACTGGAGGAACCACCTACCTGTCTGGCTGCTACACAGACTGACTTTAATACTGGAGGAACCACCTACCTGTCTGGCTGCTACACAGACTGACTTTAATACTGGAGGAACCACCTACCTGTCTGGCTGCTACACAGACTGACTTTAATCTGGAGGAACCACCTACCTGTCTGGCTGCTACACAGACTGACTTTAATCCTGGAGGAACCACCTACCTGTCTGGCTGCTACACAGACTGACTTTAATACTGGAGGAACCACCTACCTGTCTGGCTGCTACACAGACTGACTTTAATACTGGAGGAACCACCTACCTGTCTGGCTGCTACACAGACTGACTTTAATACTGGAGGAACCACCTACCTGTCTGGCTGCTACACAGACTGACTTTAATACTGGAGGAACCACCTACCTGTCTGGCTGCTACACAGACTGACTTTAATACTGGAGGAACCACCTACCTGTCTGGCTGCTACACAGACTGACTTTAATACTGGAGGAACCACCTACCTGTCTGGCTGCTACACAGACTGACTTTAATACTGGAGGAACCACCTACCTGTCTGGCTGCTACACAGACTGACTTTAATACTGGAGGAACCACCTACCTGTCTGGCTGCTACAGACTGACTTTAATACTGGAGGAACCACCTACCTGTCTGGCTGCTACACAGACTGACTTTAATACTGGAGGAACCACCTACCTGTCTGGCTGCTACACAGACTGACTTTAATACTGGAGGAACCACCTACCTGTCTGGCTGCTACACAGACTGACTTTAATACTGGAGGAACCACCTACCTGTCTGGCTGCTACACAGACTGACTTTAATACTGGAGGAACCACCTACCTGTCTGGCTGCTACACAGACTGACTTTAATACTGGAGGAACCACCTACCTGTCTGGCTGCTACACAGACTGACTTTAATACTGGAGGAACCACCTACCTGTCTGGCTGCTACACAGACTGACTTTAATACTGGAGGAACCACCTACCTGTCTGGCTGCTACACAGACTGACTTTAATACTGGAGGAACCACCTACCTGTCTGGCTGCTACACAGACTGACTTTAATACTGGAGGAACCACCTACCTGTCTGGCTGCTACACAGACTGACTTTAATGGCGGAACCACCTACCTGTCTGGAGGAACCACCTACCTGTCTGGCTGCTACACAGACTGACTTTAATACTGGAGGAACCACCTACCTGTCTGGCTGCTACACAGACTGACTTTAATACTGGAGGAACCACCTACCTGTCTGGCTGCTACACAGACTGACTTTAATACTGGAGGAACCACCTACCTGTCTGGCTGCTACACAGACTGACTTTAATACTGGAGGAACCACCTACCTGTCTGGCTGCTACACAGACTGACTTTAATACTGGAGGAACCACCTACCTGTCTGGCTGCTACACAGACTGACTTTAATCCTGGAGGAACCACCTACCTGTCTGGCTGCTACACAGACTGACTTTAATACTGGAGGAACCACCTACCTGACTGGCTGCTACACAGACTGACTTTAATACTGGAGGAACCACCTACCTGTCTGGCTGCTACACAGACTGACTTTAATACTGGAGGAACCACCTACCTGTCTGGCTGCTACACAGACTGACTTTAATACTGGAGGAACCACCTACCTGTCTGGCTGCTACACAGACTGACTTTAAAAAAATACATTAACTAGGCTCTATTTGGTGGCAATAAAGCTCACTGCAAATGGAAAGAGTGTGCCGAGTACAGACATTTTCATATATATTCTGCATCAGACATGTTTCCGATTGAAAAATCTTTTATTTAAATTTTTTATCTCAACGAATCTTACCTGGCTAAATAAAGGATGAATAAAATATGATGTTGTACTTACTCAGGCACTCCTTTAGGACCAGAGTCTGCACCTCGGCCAACTTCCTCTCCCTCTGTAGCAGTTGGTCTCCATGGAGACAGGGCAGGGAGCGCAGCCAGTCTGTCGTGGTGGAAACTGGGAGACCAAGTGGACTGCTTTATCAATCAATTGGCTGAACCCTTCTCAATAACATCAGAGAAAAGAGAAACCCGCACACTGCTCTCGCTAGTATTACTTATTTTTATTAAAGGCCCACTGCAGTCAAAATTCTGTTTTTCCTGTGTTTTGTATGATATTGTACAACAGCTGATGAAAGTAACACTGTAAAAAAATGTGACGTGTGATCTGTGATATTTCCTGATAGAAGCTGGTTGAAAATACAATCTACACAGGACCTTCTAAATCAACAGGTTGTGCATGGGTAGAGTTTAATAAGGTTGAATAAAATAAGTGACATTAGTAAGAGCAGTGTTCAGGTTTCTCTTCCCCCCTCCCTGATGTAATCACATTATTCACACCTGAAACAACATAATTCAGACGTGGGAGTTCTTTTCAGGATGTTCCATAACCTGGTAACGTGGCTTATGAGTTCAAATGAAGTTCATATGAATGGGACAACACACACGCTATCAAAGGAGACAGGGGAGTTTAGTACAAGCACACTGCATTAAGGAGACAGGGGAGTTTAATACAAGCACACTGCATTAAGGAGACAGGGGAGTACAAGCACACTGCATTAAGGAGACAGGGGAGTTTAATACAAGCACACTGCATTAAGGAGACTGGGGAGTTTAATACAAGCACACTGCATTAAGGAGACAGGGGAGTACAAGCACACTGCATTAAGGAGACAGGGGAGTTTAATACAAGCACACTGCATTAAGGAGACAGGGGAGTACAAGCACACAGCATTAAGGAGACAGGGGAGTTTAATACAAGCACACTGCATTAAGGAGACAGGGGAGTTTAATACAAGCACACTGCATTAAGGAGACAGGGGAGTTTAATACAAGCACACTGCATTAAGGAGACATGGGAGTTTAATACAAGCACACTGCATTAAGGAGACAGGGGAGTTTAATACAAGCACACTGCATTAAGGAGACAGGGGAGTACAAGCACACTGCATTAAGGAGACATGGGAGTTTAATACAAGCACACTGCATTAAGGAGACAGGGGAGTACAAGCACACTGCATTAAGGAGACAGGGGAGTTTAATACAAGCACACTGCATTAAGGAGACAGGGGAGTTTAATACAAGCACACTGCATTAAGGAGACAGGGGAGTACAAGCACACTGCATTAAGGAGACAGGGGAGTTTAATACAAGCACACTGCATTAAGGAGACAGGGGAGTTTAATAGAAGCACACTTCATTAAGGAGACAGGGGAGTTTAATACAAGCACACTGCATTAAGGAGACAGTGGAGTACAAGCACACTGCATTAAGGAGACAGGGGAGTACAAGCACACTGCATTAAGGAGACAGGGGAGTACAAGCACACTGCATTAAGGAGACAGGGGAGTACAAGCACACTGCATTAAGGAGACAGGGGAGTACAAGCACACTGCATTAAGGAGACAGTGGAGTACAAGCACACTGCATTAAGGAGACAGGGGAGTACAAGCACACTGCATTAAGGAGACAGGGGAGTTTAATACAAGCACACTGCATTAAGGAGACAGGGGAGTTTAATACAAGCACACTGCATTAAGGAGACAGGGGAGTTTAATACAAGCACACTGCATTAAGGAGACAGGGGAGTTTAATACAAGCACACTGCATTAAGGAGACAGGGGAGTTTAATACAAGCACACTGGGAGTACAAGCACACTGCATTAAGGAGACAGGGAGTACAAGCACACTGCATTAAGGAGACAGGGGAGTTTAATACAAGCACACTGCATTAAGGAGACAGGGGAGTTTAATACAAGCACACTGCATTAAGGAGACAGGGGAGTACAAGCACACTGCATTAAGGAGACAGGGGAGTTTAATACAAGCACACTTCATTAAGGAGACAGGGGAGTTTAATACAAGCACACTGCATTAAGGAGACAGTGGAGTACAAGCACACTGCATTAAGGAGACAGGGGAGTACAAGCACACTGCATTAAGGAGACAGGGGAGTACAAGCACACTGCATTAAGGAGACAGGGGAGTACAAGCACACTGCATTAAGGAGACAGTGGAGTACAAGCACAATGCATTAAGGAGACAGGGGTACAAGCACACTGCATTAGTACAAGCACACTGCATTAAGGAGACAGTGGAGTACAAGCACACTGCATTAAGGAGACAGGGGAGTACAAGCACACTGCATTAAGGAGACAGGGGAGTTTAATACAAGCACACTGCATTAAGGAGACAGGGGAGTTTAATACAAGCACACTGCATTAAGGAGACAGGGAGTTTAATACAAGCACACTGCATTAAGGAGACAGGGGAGTTTAATACAAGCTTTAAGGATAAAAAGCACTGCATTATAGGAGACAGGGATTAATACAAGCACACTGCATTAAGGAGACAGGGGAGTTTAATACTGCATTAAGGAGACAGGGGAGTTTAATACAAGCACACTGCATTGAGGAGACAGGGGAGTTTAATACAAGCACACTGCATTAAGGAGACAGGGGAGTTTAATACAAGCACACTGCATTAAGGAGACAGGGGAGTTTAATACAAGCACACTGCATTAAGGAGACAGGGGAGTTTAATACAAGCACACTGCATTAAGGAGACAGGGGAGTTTAATACAAGCACACTGCATTAAGGAGACAGGGGAGTTTAATACAAGCACACTGCATTAAGGAGACAGTGGAGTACAAGCACACTGCATTAAGGAGACAGGGGAGTACAAGCACACTGCATTAAGGAGACAGGGGAGTTTAATACAAGCACACTGCATTAAGGAGACAGGGGAGTTTAATACAAGCACACTGCATTAAGGAGACAGGGGAGTACAAGCACACTGCATTAAGGAGACAGGGGAGTTTAATACAAGCACACTGCATTAAGGAGACAGGGGATTACAAGCACACTGCATTAAGGAGACAGGGGAGTTTAATACAAGCACACTGCATTAAGGAGACAGGGGAGTTTAATACAAGCACACTGCATTAAGGAGACAGGGGAGTACAAGCACACTGCATTAAGGAGACAGGGGAGCACAAGCACACTGCATTAAGGAGACAGGGGAGTACAAGCACACTGCATTAATGAGACAGGGGAGTACAAGCACACTGCATTAAGGAGACAGGGGAGTTTAATACTGCATTAAGGAGACAGGGGAGTTTAATACAAGCACACTGCATTAAGGAGACGGGGGAGTTTAATACAAGCACACTGCATTAAGGAGACAGGGGAGTTTAATACAAGCACACTGCATTAAGGAGACAGGGGAGTTTAATAGAAGCACACTTCATTAAGGAGACAGGGGAGTTTAATACAAGCACACTGCATTAAGGAGACAGGGGAGTACAAGCACACTGCATTAAGGAGACAGGGGAGTACAAGCACACTGCATTAAGGAGACAGGGGAGTACAAGCACACTGCATTAAGGAGACAGTGGAGTACAAGCACAATGCATTAAGGAGACAGGGGAGTACAAGCACACTGCATTAAGGAGACAGTGGAGTACAAGCACACTGCATTAAGGAGACAGGGGAGTACAAGCACACTGCATTAAGGAGACAGGGGAGTTTAATACAAGCACACTGCATTAAGGAGACAGGGGAGTACAAGCACACTGCATTAAGGAGACAGGCGAGTTTAATACAAGCACACTGCATTAAGGAGACAGGGGAGTTTAATACAAGCACACTGCATTAAGGAGACAGGGGAGTTTAATACAAGCACACTGCATTAAGGAGACAGGGGAGTTTAATACAAGCACACTGCATTAAGGAGACAGTGGAGTACAAGCACACTGCATTAAGGAGACAGGGGAGTACAAGCACACTGCATTAAGGAGACAGGGGAGTTTAATACAAGCACACTGCATTAAGGAGACAGGGGAGTTTAATACAAGCACACTGCATTAAGGAGACAGGGGAGTTTAATACAAGCACACTGCATTAAGGAGACAGGGAGTACAAGCACACTGCATTAAGGAGACAGGGGTTTAATTAAGGAGACACAAGCACACTGCATTAAGGAGACAGGGGAGTACAAGCACACTGCATTAATGAGACAGGGGAGTACAAGCACACTGCATTAAGCACACTGCATTAAGGAGACAGGGGAGTTTAATACTGCATTAAGGAGACAGGGGAGTTTAATACAAGCACACTGCATTAAGGAGACAGGGGAGTTTAATACAAGCACACTGCATTAAGGAGACAGGGGAGTTTAATACTGCATTAAGGAGACAGGGGAGTTTAATACAAGCACACTGCATTAAGGAGACAGGGGAGTACAAGCACACTGCATTAAGGAGACAGGGGAGCACAAGCACACTGCATTAAGGAGACAGGGGAGTTTACAAGCACACTGCATTAAGGAGACAGGGGAGTTTAATACAAGCACACTGCATTAAGGAGACAGGGGAGTTTAATACAAGCACACTGCATTAAGGAGACAGGGGAGTTTAATACACTGCATTAAGGAGACAGGGGAGTTTAATACTGCATTAAGGAGACAGGGGAGTTTAATACAAGCACACTGCATTAAGGAGACAGGGGAGTTTAATACAAGCACACTGCATTAAGGAGACAGGGGAGTTTAATACAAGCACACTGCATTAAGGAGACAGGGGAGTTTAATACAAGCACACTGCATTAAGGAGACAGGGAGTACAAGCACACTGCATTAAGGAGACAGGGGAGCACAAGCACACTGCATTAAGGAGACAGGGGAGCACAAGCACACTGCATTAAGGAGACAGGGGAGTTTAATACTGCATTAAGGAGACAGGGGAGTTTAATACAAGCACACTGCATTAAGGAGACAGGGGAGTTTAATACTGCATTAAGGAGACAGGGGAGTTTAATACTGCATTAAGGAGACAGGGAGTTTAATACTGCATTAAGGAGACAGGGAGTTTAATACTGCACACTGCATTAAGGAGACAGGGGAGTTTAATACTGCATTAAGGAGACAGGGGAGTTTAAGGAGACAGGGAGTTTACAAGCACACTGCATTAAGGAGACAGGGGAGTTTAAGGAGACAGGGAGCACAAGCACACTGCATTAAGGAGACAGGGGAGTTTAATACAAGCACACTGCATTAAGGAGACAGGGGAGTTTAATACAAGCACACTGCATTAAGGAGACAGGGGAGTTTAATACTGCATTAAGGAGACAGGGGAGTTTAATACTGCATTAAGGAGACAGGGGAGTTTAATACTGCATTAAGGAGACAGGGGAGTTTAATACTGCATTAAGGAGACAGGGGAGTTTAATACTGCATTAAGGAGACAGGGGAGTTTAATACAAGCACACTGCATTAAGGAGACAGGGGAGTTTAACAGGGGAGTTTAATACAAGCACACTGCATTAAGGAGACAGGGGTTTAGTTTAATACAAGCACACTGCATTAAGGAGACAGGGGAGTTTACAAGCACACTGCATTAAGGAGACAGGGGAGTTTAAGCACACTGCATTAAGGAGACAGGGAGTTTAATACACAAGCACACTTAAGGAGACAGGGGAGTTTAATACTGCATTAAGGAGACAGGGGAGTTTAATACAAGGCATTAAGGAGACAGGGGAGTTTAATACTGCATTAAGGAGACAGGGGAGTTTAATACTGCATTAAGGAGACAGGGGAGTTTAATACTGCATTAAGGAGACAGGGGAGTTTAATACTGCATTAAGGAGACAGGGGAGTTTAATACTGCATTAAGGAGACAGGGGAGTTTAATACTGCATTAAGGAGACAGGGGAGTTTAATACTGCATTAAGGAGACAGGGGAGTTTAATAAGGAGACAGGGATTTAAGGAGACAGGGACAGAGTTTAATACTGCATTAAGGAGACAGGGGAGTTTAATACTGCATTAAGGAGACAGGGGAGTTTAATACTGCATTAAGGAGACAGGGGAGTTTAATACTGCATTAAGGAGACAGGGGAGTTTAATACTGCATTGCTTTATTTCTATTTCACCTTTATTTAACCAGGTAGACTAGTTGAGAACACCTTTATTTAACCAGGTAGACTAGTTGAGAACACCTTTATTTAACCAGGTAGACTAGTTGAGAACACCTTTATTTAACCAGGTAGACTAGTTGAGAACACCTTTATTTAAACAGGTAGACTAGTTGAGAACACCTTTATTTAAACAGGTAGACTAGTTGAGAACACCTTTATTTAAACAGGTAGACTAGTTGAGAACACCTTTATTTAAACAGGTAGACTAGTTGAGAACACCTTTATTTAAACAGGTAGACTAGTTGAGAACACCTTTATTTAAACAGGTAGACTAGTTGAGAACACCTTTATTTAACCAGGTAGACTAGTTGAGAACAAGTTCTCATTTACAACTGCAACCTGGCCAAGATAAAGCAAAGCAGTTCGACACATACAACGACACAGAGTTACACATGGAATAAACAAACATACAGTCAATAATACAGTAGAAAAATAAGTCTATATACAATGTGAGCAAGTGAGGTGAGATAAGGGAGGTAAAGGCAAAAAAGGCCATGGTGGCAAAGTAAATACAATATAGCAAGTAAAACACTGGAATGGTAGATTTGTAATGGAAGAATGTGCAAAGTAGAAATAAAAATAATGGGGTGCAAAGGAGCAAAATAAATAAATAAATACAGTTGGGAAAGAGGTAGTTATTTGGGCTAAATTATAGATGGGCTATGGACAGGTGCAGTAATCTGTGAGCTGCTCTGACAGCTGATGCTTAAAGCTAGTGAGGGAGATACGCGTTTCCAGTTTTATTAATCAATGAAGATTGAAAAAGATGTTTAAACCACAACAATCAATCAGTTTGGCCTTCTGGATTGACTCACCCTTTCTCAATAAACTGACACATGACTCATGATTTCATATTAGGTCTACATTAATTAACATTACTTTAACTCTATAAAACAT
>NW_025746006.1:0-75000 GCF_021184085.1 Oncorhynchus gorbuscha | reverse complement strand
CCACCCCCATTCAGAAAACACCCCGCAGCTGAATGTAGTTGAGGAACAAGTTAAAAGATTCAGAGGAAAGAGGAGTTAAAGGAAGAAGTACAAAGTGGTTGGGCCATTTTATAATTCAGCCTCCGACTTTCTATACATAACTTTCAAGTATAAATGCCTTGGGTTATTCTACCATTTTGAAATGATTAAAACTAGACTGAGTGTTAAGAAATGGAGAGGTAGATAAAAGCATCAGCTGGCTAGAGGGATTCTTCTTGTCCTTTTCAACTTCCGTGGAGACTGTTGAAGGCACCGCCTTAGACCCAAGGAACAGGAATGACCTCAAAGAGAGGAGGCCTCTGAGCCAGTCTTTAAAGACTGCTGGATACCATGCTGACAGTAGACCATTCATACTGTCCGTGATATTGACAGGTAAGTCACCGATCATAATGTAAACAACATTTCATATCAGATCTTTGTTTGTTCACCATTTCTTTTTTTTTTAAGTTTCTTACCTGAAGACGACACTGAATTCTCTTTCAGAAGCCCATTGACGGTTGCCATGGCAGCGGCTCCGTTGATCCGATTGGCTGAGTGTATCATGCGGGCCTTGCAGCCTCCGCCCTCTGACCCCTGGACCAACAGGAAGTGGTGTCCGCTCTCACCCTTCACCTCCACATATGGAACTATGGCAAACCAAATAGGTGAAAATGAGTTGAAAATAGAGAACACACATCCAGATTATATGTAGAGAAAAAGCCATAGGAATGCCTAGGGATGTTTATACAGTATAACGAGTGCCTTGGTTCTCCTTGTTGCCTTGGTTCTGGTTGTTTAAATATTTATAGTTCCTATACAGTTAGTTCTGTGACGGTCGATCCAGGACCAGCACTGAGCCAATCCCTTTTCTCACACACGGGCTGTAGCTACCGATCCACATACAGTACCTACCGATGCACATACAGTACCTACCGATCCACATACAGTACCTACCGATGCACATACAGTACCTACCGATCCACATACAGTACCTACCGATCCACATACAGTACCTACCGATCCACATACAGTACCTACCGATGCACATACAGTACCTACCGATCCACATACAGTACCTACCGATCCACATACAGTACCTACCGATCCACATACAGTACCTACCGATCCACATACAGTACCTACCGATCCACATACAGTACCTACCGATCCACATACAGTACCTACCGATCCACATACAGTACCTACCGATCCACATACAGTACCTACCAGGCAGGGTCTTGGGTCTCTTAGCCATGAAGTCCTTCCACTTCTGGGAGCTGAGCTGAGAGGCAGGGGGTAGAGCCATGGAGCTGACCGTACAGGATAGAGAGAACAGTGCCCCTACCTGGAGTATAGACCAAATGTGTAAACCAAAAACACACCTCAAATCAGTATTTGACATATCTAGAGCTTGGAACTAGAAGGTTCTATGTGCAAAAAGATGATTCTGAGAGAATTTGTTTTAAAGTTCTGAATCCTAATTGGTTTGAATGGTGTCAACTATTTTTCAATGTTATTATTTTGAACGCAACAACATGTATTGGGGTATTTATAGTACCATATAGGTAGTGAACAAGGCTATGTCAATAACTACATTTCCACACAAATGCAGATTGAACCTTATAGTCCCAAGTTCTCCATTTGCATTCGCCCCATGGCTATACTACTACCACTACTACTACTGCTACTACTACTACTACTGGTACTACTACTACTACTACTACTACTGCTACTACTACTACTGGTACTACTACTACTACTACTGCTACTACTACTACTACTGGTACTACTACTACTACTACTACTACTACTGGTACTACTACTACTACTACTACTGTTACTACTGCTACTACTACTACTACTGGTACTACTACTACTGTTACTACTGCTACTACTACTGGTACTACTACTACTACTACTGTTACTACTGCTACTACTACTACTGTTACCACTACTGCTACTACTACTACTGTTACTACTACTGTTACTACTACTGCTACTACCACTACTGTTACTACTACTGCTACTACCACTACTGTTACTACTACTACTACTACTGCCGCTACTACTACTACTACTACTACTGCCGCTACTACTACTGTTACTACTACTACTACTACTACTGTTACTGCTACTACTACTACTACTACTACTACTACTACTACTACTACTACTACTGTTACTACTACTACTACTACTGTTACTACTACTACTACTACTGTTACTACTACTACTGTTACTACTACTACTGCTGTTACTACTGCTACTGTTACTACTACTACTACTACTGTTACTACTACTACTACTGCCACTACTACTACTACTACTACTACTGTTACTACTACTACTACTACTACTACTACTACTACTACTACTACTGTTACTACTACTACTACTGTTACTACTACTACTACTGTTACTACTACTACTACTGTTACTACTACTGTTACTACTACTACTACTGCCGCTACTACTACTACTACTACTACTACTGCCGCTACTACTACTGTTACTACTACTACTACTACTGCTACTACTGTTACTACTGTTACTACTACTACTGCTGTTACTACTACTACTACTGCTACTACTACTAGTACTGTTACTACTACTACTACTGTTACTACTACTACTACTACTACTGTTACTACTACTACTACTACTGTTACTACTACTACTGTTACTACTACTACTGTTACTACTACTACTGTTACTACTGCTACTACCACTACTGTTACTACTACTACTGTTACTACTGCTACTACCACTACTGTTACTACTACTACTGCTACTACTGTTACTACTGTTACTACTGTTACTACTGCTACTACTACTACTACCACTACTGCTACTACTGTTACTACTGTTACTACTACTACTACTACTACTACTGTTACTACTGCTACTACCACTACTGTTACTACTACTACTACTACTACTACTACTACTACTACTACTACTACTACTACTACTACTACTACTACTACTACTACTACTACTACTACTACTACTACTACCTGATAGTCACAGTATAATGAGTCACACACTGGAGTAGTACTGACTGATTGATGTACCTTTCCAGACAGTGATCTGAACTGATCAAGGAGCCGTTCATCTCTCAGTGATTTGGAGGATAGTTCTCTGTCGTGATTGGTCAAGGGATGTAGAACACTGGGGAGATGTATCTAGCTGTTTCTTATTGGCTTTTATAAACTGGCTGGGTCGAGCCCTGAATGCTCATTGGCTGACAGCCGTGGTATATCACAGGTATGACAAAACATGTATTTTACCTGCTTTAATCATGTTGGTCACCAGTTTATAATAGCAATAAAGGACCTCGGAGGTTTGTGGTATATTGCCAATATACGGCAGGTAGCCTAGTGGTTAGAGCGTTGGCCTAGTAACCGAAAGGTTGCTAGATCGAATCCCTGAGCTGACAAGGTAAAAAATCTGTCATTCTGCCCCTGAACAAGGCAGTTAACACACTGTTCCTAGGCCCTCATTTTGAATAAGAATTTGTTCTTAACTGACTTGCCAAGTTAAATAAAGGTTAAATAAATAAATATACCACGGCTAAGGGCTGTAACCAGGCACACTGCGTTGCGTCATGCAAAGAAAAGTCTTTAGCCGTGATATATTGGCTATATACCACCCCCGGGCCTTATTGATTAATTATACTGTACATGACAAGTGTGAAACACTGGGGAGATGTATCCAGCTATTTCCTATTGCCTTTTATACTGTAAGGCTTGATCTGTTATTACTTCACACAATGACAGTAGAACAATATCCTGTTCAGTCTACATGGAGATACAGTCACATGAGACCTGGCTAATCATTATCTAAGAACAAAGTTCATTATCCCCAAACCAGTTTCAAGGGTAAACCTGTTCAGAGAGTAAATAAATGACCATGTCTGTAGCCTGACTTCCAACGTGACTGTCTAGCAGGTCACATACAACTGTAACATTCTGGAAAGTCCCATCCCTTAAACCAGCTATGTGGTTAAATATCTCCAGTTTATAGATCTGAGAGGAACAGTTTATCTGAGATGTGGACACCTCAGTCATCAGCTGATGTGAAGGATACAGGTGAAACTCTGTGCTGGAGCGCAGGAAGCTGGGAATATCTGACACCGTCACCAACTGAACCAGGTCTAGAACAGACCGGAAGTAATGGAACACCTGGAGAAAGAGGGGAGGAGATGAAGGGAGAAAATAGAGAGAGAGAGAGAGAGAGAGAGAGAGAGAGAGAGAGAGAGAGAGAGAGAGAGAGAGAGAGAGAGAGAGAGAGAGAGAGAGAGAAGAGAGAGAGAAGAGAGAGAGAGAAGAGAGAGAGAAGAGAGACAGAAGAGAGGGAGAAGAGAGAAAGAGAGAGAGAGAAGAGAGAAAGAGAGAAAGAGAGAGAGACAGAAGAGAGAGAGAGAGAGACAGAAGAGAGAGAGAGAGAGAGAGAAGAGAAGAGAAGAGAGAGAGGAGAGAGAGAGAGAGAGAGGTTAGAAAGAAGGGGGTGAAAGGACACAGAAGAAAATAGAAGAAAATGATAAAGATGATGGACACATACACACAACACAAGCTTTAGACTGAAATATTACCGTAAAGCTGTTATATATATATATTTTTTTTCTTTCAAATTTTCTCCCGTTTCTCCCCAATTTCATGGTATTCAATTGTTTTTAGTAGCTACTATCTTGTCTCATCGCTACAACTCCCGTACGGGCTCGGGAGAGACGAAGGTTGAAAGTCATGCGTCCTCCGATACATAACCCAACCAAGCTGCACTGCTTCTTAACACAGCGCGCATCCAACCCGGAAGCCAGCCGCACCAATGTGTCAGAGGAAACACCGTGCACCTGGCGACCTGGTTAGCGTGCACTGCGCCCGGCCCGCCACAGGAGTCGCTGGTGCGCGATGAGACAAGGATTTCCCTACCGGCCAACCCTTCCCTAACCCGGGCGACGCTAGGCCAATTGTGCGTCGCCCCACGGACCTCCCGGTCGCGGCGGTTACGACAGAGCGCGACCCAGAGTCTCTGATGGCACAGCTGGCGCTGCAGTACAGCGCCCTTAACCACTGCACCACCCGGGAGGCCCCTCTTAAAGCTGATATTATACACACAACACAAGCTTTAGACTGAAACATTACCGTAAAGCTGATATTATACACACAACACAAGCTTTAGACTGGGATTGTACATATGGTCCTTGGTTCTCTGAGAGGTGAATTCTTCATAGAGGGTACAGCCAGGCCAGGCCCACTGACTACTATAGAGCCTTCTCCATTATCATACCAGGCCCACCGACTACTATAGAGCCTTCTCCATTATCATGCCAGGCCCACTGACTACTATAGAGCCTTCTCCATTATCATACCAGGCCCACTGACTACTATAGAGCCTTCTCCATTATCTACCAGGCCCACCGACTACTATAGAGCCTTCTCCATTATCATGCCAGGCCCACTGACTACTAAAGAGCCTTCTCCATTATCATGCCAGGCCCACTGACTACTATAGAGCCTTCTCCATTATCATGCCAGGCCCACTGACTACTATAGAGCCTTCTCCATTATCATACCAGGCCCACTGACTACTATAGAGCCTTCTCCATTATGATACCAGGCCCACTGACAACTATAGAGCCTTCTCCATTATCATGCCAGGTCCACTGACTACTATAGAGCCTTCTCCATTATCATACCAGGCCCACTGACTACTATAGAGCCTTCTCCATTATCATACCAGGCCCACTGACTACTATAGAGCCTTCTCCATTATCATACCAGGCCCACTGACTACTATAGAGCCTTCTCCATTATCATACCAGGCCCACTGACTACTATAGAGCCTTCTCCATTATCATACCAGGCCCACTGACTACTATAGAGCCTTCTCCATTATCATACCAGGCCCACGGACTACTATAGAGCCTTCTCCATTATCATGCCAGGCCCACTGACTACTATAGAGCCTTCTCCATTATCATGCCAGGCCCACTGACTACTATAGAGCCTTATCCATTACACACACCCTATCCCCTATATAGTACACTACACACCCTATCCCCTATATAGTACACTACACACATCCTATCCCCTATATAGTACATTACACACACCCTATCCCCTATATAGTACATTACACACACCCTATCCCCTATATAGTACATTACACACACCCTATCCCCTATATAGTACACTACACACACCCTATCCCCTATATAGTACACTACACACATCCTATCCCCTATATAGTACACTACACACCCTATCCCCTATATAGTATATTACACACACCATATCCCCTATATAGTACACTACACACACCATATCCCCTATATAGTACACTACACACACCATATCCCCTATATAGTACACTACACACACCATATCCCCTATATAGTACACTACACACACCATATCCCCTATATAGTACACTACACACATCCTATCCCCTATATAGTACACTACACATCCTATCCCCTATATAGTACACTACACACACCATATCCCCTATATAGTACACTACACACACCCTATCCCCTATATAGTACATTACACACACCATATAGTACACTACACACACCCTATCCCCTATATAGTACACTACACACCCTGTCCCCTATATAGTACACTACACATCCTATCCCCTATATAGTACACTACACACACCCTATATAGTACACTACACACACCATATCCCCTATATCACATATGTCAGAGTCAAGGCCCGCGGGCCACATCCGGCCCGCGAGAAGGTTTTTTACGGCCCCTGGGATGATCTTGATTTATTATTAGAACCGGCCCGCAGACCGCAGCAAGCCGGCAGCCCGCAGATCTTTTACACGCACCAATACTACATTTCCCACAATGCAACGGTGACGCACCGAGCAGTAGGCTGCTTCATTTCAATATTTATTGGCACAGCAGTTGTCAGCATCACAGTAAAATTAACTTTCAGATACCCATCAAAAATGGCAAAACGGAAGGTGGACACTGAGAACCGGGGGTTTCAAACAAGGTGGGAGTCGGAGTATTTGTTCACGGAGGTAGCTGGAAAACCTGTGTGTCTTCTGTGTGGAGAAAGTGTGGCGGTACTGAAAGAGTATAATCTGAGACGACATTATGAAACGAAACACGGGACAACAACAAGAATATGGACATGGAACAAAGGCTACAAAAGGCAGAGGAATTAAAACGAGGCCTCAAATCTCGACAGGCTCTGTTCAAAAAAGCCAAATCACAAGGCCAGGCTGCTGTCAAGGCCAGTTTTATTTTGGCAGAAGAGATCGCTAAATCAGCCCGGCCATTTACGGAGGGGATTTCATCAAAAACTGCATGATTAAAGTTTGTGACGAAGTTTGCCCAGAAAAAAGGCAACTCTTTTTAAATGTGAGTCTGAGCAGAAACACCATTGCCGAGAGAGTAGACCAGTTGTCCATCAATCTAAAAGAGCAGCTTGTGAAAAAGGGAAAAGATTTCATTGCATATTCCTTGGCTGTGGATGAGAGCACCGACATTTCTGACATTGCCCAGTTGTCAATTTTCATCCGCGGAGTGGACTCCAGCCTAAGCGTGACAGAGGAGTTTTTGGCTTTACGTCCTATGCATGGCACAACTACGGGGCATGATTTGTATGAAGAGGTGTCAAGATGTGTAAATGAGATGGAGCTGCCTTGGGAAAAACTCGTGGGTTTGACAACCGACGGAGCACCTGCGATGTGTGGACACAGGAGCGGACTGGTGACGAAGATACGGGAAAAGATGCAAGAGGAAAACGCGACAGGTGAGCTGACAGCTTATCATTGTATCATACACCAGGAAGCGTTGTGCGGTAAAGCCTTGAAAATGGAGCATGTAATGAGCATCATCACGCGCACAGTTAACTTTATCAGAGCCAAAGGTTTGAATCACCGCCAGTTCAAGGCATTTCTGACGGAGTTAGAAACGGAGCATGGTGATTTGCCTTATCACACAGAGGTGCGATGGCTAAGCCAGGGAAAGGTGCTTCAAAGATGTTTCGAGCTTCGTGAGGAGATTTGTCTGTTCTTGGACAGCAAAGGGAAAGACACAACACAACTCCGAGACGAAATGTTTCTGTGTGAAATGGCTTTTCTGTGTGACATTACGAGTCATCTGAATGCAATGAACTTGCAGCTGCAGGGTCGGGATCGTGTCATCTCTGATATGTACAGTACAGTGAAGGCATTTAAAACCAAACTGACTCTGTGGGAGACGCAGATGCGGAAAGAAAATTTGAGCCACTTTCCCAGCTGCCAGACTATGAAAGAGAAGCTCTCTACCAGTGCGTTCCCGAGCGCACAGTTGGCTGATAAAATAGGTATGCTTGCCGCTGACTTTCGACGCCGATTTGCTGACTTTGAAGCACAAAAAAGCAGGTTGGAACTGCTCGGTAACCCATTTGCTGTTGACGTGGAAAGCTCACCACCAAACCTCCAAATGGAGTTGATTGACCTCCAATGCAATGATGCACTGAGGGCAAAATATGCGGCAGTGGGTGCTGCGGAGTTCGCCCGTTTCCTCCCCGACACAATGCCCCAGCTGCGCATCCAGGCTGCTCAAACGTTGTCTATGTTTGGCAGCACATACCTGTGTGAACAACTGTTTTCTTTGATGAACTTGAACAAAACATCACACAGAAGTCGACTTACTGCTGAACACCTCCACTCAATTCTGAGGATTTCCTCAGCTCAGAGCCTTACCCCCCGAACATTGATGAACTTGTGGAAAAGATGGGACACCACCAAGTATCACCCTCAACCTCAAACAAGTGAACATTACTGTGCAATCACATATTTAGAGTTTTTACTCAGTTCAAGTTTAAAAGTTAAAGTTTAATATTTGTTTTCACTGCATGTTACTTCTCCTTAAACAAAGTGTTGTTTTTGATTAATAGATTTTTGCACTTTATTTTATTGTATTTCAATCCAATTATATTTTTAAAATATTTCAGTTGAGTGGATGATAGAAAATTGCTATTATTGTTTTTTTTCTTTGAAGTAAATTTAGCCCACTTTTGCTAAAATAGAAAATATAGGCTACTGATGGTGCCTTGAATACCGGTTTCTTTCATTTAATGTTCATGTTATGGGGATTTTTATATAAAGGAAATTTGTCTTTTGTGTCTGTTGAAAATTAAAGATTACTGACAGAGCCATAAGAAAATATTGCTTTATTTATCTGATCATATTGGAATATATTTGTTAGGTTTTCAGTAGGTTCAATTAGGTTCACTAGACTATATGCGTCATTTAAAAAATTTTCAATGAACATTCGAACAGTCCGGCCCTCGGCTTGTAGCTAAATTTTTTATTTGGCCCTCCGTCCATTTGACTTTGACACACCTGCCCTATATAGTACACTACACACACCATATCCCCTATATAGTACACTACACACACCATATCCCCTATATAGTACACTACACACACCATATCCCCTATATAGTACACTACACACATCCTATCCCCTATATAGTACACTACACATCCTATCCCCTATATAGTACACTACACATCCTATCCCCTATATAGTACACTACACACACCCTATCCCCTATATAGTACACTACACACACCATATCCCCTATATAGTACACTACACACACCCTATCCCCTATATAGTACATTACACACACCATATAGTACACTACACACACCCTATCCCCTATATAGTACACTACACACCCTGTCCCCTATATAGTACACTACACACACCCTATCCCTATATAGTACACTACACACCCTGTCCCCTATATAGTACACTACACACACCCTATCCCCTATATAGTACATTACACACACCCTATCCCCTATATAGTACACTACACACACCCTATCCCCTATATAGTACACTACACACCCTGTCCCCTATATAGCACACTACACACACCCTATCCCCTATATAGTACATTACACACACCATATAGTACACTACACACACCATATCCCCTATATAGTACACTACACACCCTGTCCCCTATATAGTACACTACACACACCATATCCCCTATATAGTACACTACACACCCTATCCCCTATATCGTACATTACACACACCCTATCCCCTATATAGTATATTACACACACCCTATCCCCTATATAGTACACTACACACCCTATCCCCTATATAGTACACTACACACCATATCCCCTATATAGTACACTACACACCATATCCCCTATATAGTACACTACACACCATATCCCCTATATAGTACACTACACACCCTATCCCCTATATAGTACACTACACACCCTATCCCCTATATAGTACACTACACACCATATCCCCTATATAGTACACTACACACCATATCCCCTATATAGTACACTACACACACCCTATCCCCTATATAGTACACTACACACCCTATCCCCTATATAGTACACTACACACCATATCCCCTATATAGTACACTACACACCCTATCCCCTATATAGTACACTACACACACCCTATATAGTGCACTTGAACATCCTCCACCACAACACCCACCTCTCTCCTTCAGTTCCACAGAGACAACAGATGGTTAGTCATGGTCTCAACAACACCATAAACACAGAACATGAGCACAATTACTTTTACTACAATCACACTCTCCCAGAACCACAATAATCATCATCATAGATAATGTCTGGCACGGAACAAAAAGGAATTTAACTAGCTAATCAATATGGGTGTTGTAAATCAGCTGTGTGTACCACGAGCAAACAGTCCAGGAGTTTAATAACTGAGTGTGTGTGTGTGTGTCCATCGCTACATTGAACAGCCATGATTCATCTGTAGTGGAAAACTCATTAGAGCAACACTCTGGTTTTTATGACAGCAGAGCCTGGAGCGGAGAGACAGCAACATGGACACCAACTGAGCTCTCTCTCTCTCTCTCTCTCTCTCTCTCTCTCTCTCTCTCTCTCTCTCTCTCTCTCTCTCTCTCTCTCTCTCTCTCTCTCTCTCTCTCTCTCTCTCTCTCTCTCTCTCTCTCTCTCTCTCTCTCTCTCTCTCTCTCTCTCTCTCTCCCTCTCTCCCTCTCTCCCTCTCTCCCTCTCTCCCTCTCTCCCTCCCTCCCTCCCTCCCTCCCTCCCTCCCTCCCTCCCTCCCTCCCTCCCTCCCTCCCTCGCTCGCTCCCTCCCTCGCTCCCTCCTCGCTCCTCGCTCACTCCCTCCCTCGCTCTCTCAATTCAATTCAAGGGCTTTATTGGCATGGGAAACGTGTTAACATTGCCAAAGCAAGTGAGGTAGATACTATATAAAGTGAAATAAACAATAAAAATTAACAGTAGACATCACACATACAGAAGTTTCAGAACAATAAAGACATTACAAATGTCATATTATATATATATATATATATATACAGTGTTTTAACCATGTACAAATGGTAAAGGACACAAGATAAAATAAATACACATAGATATGGGTTGTATTTACAATGGTGTGTGTTCTTCACTGGTTGCCCTTTTCTCGTGGCAACAGGTCACAAATCTTGCTGCTTTGATGGCACACTGTGGTATTTCACCCAGTAGATATGGGAGTTTTTCAAAATTGGATTTGTTTTCGAATTCGTTGTGGATCTGTGTAATCTGGGGGAAATATGTCTCTCTAATATGGTCATACATTGGGCAGGAGGTTAGGAAGTGCAGCTCAGTTTCCACCTCATTTTGTGGGCAGTGAGCACATAGCCTGTCTTCTCTTGAGAGCCATGTCTGCCTACGGTGGCCTTTCTCAATAGCAAGGCTATGCTCACTGAGTCTGTACATAGTCAAAGCTTTCCTTAATTTTGGGTCAGTCACAGTGGTCAGGTATTCTGCCGCTGTGTACTCTCTGTGTAGGGCCAAATAGCATTCTAGTTTGCTCTGTTTTTTTGTTAATTCTTTCCAATGTGTCAAGTAATTCTCTTTTTGTTTTCTCAGGATTTGGTTGGGTCTAATTGTGCTGCTGTCCTGGGACTCTGTAGGGTGTGTTTGTGAACAGAGCCGCAGGACCAGCTTGCTTAGGGGACTCTTCTCCAGGTTCATCTCTCTGTAGGTGATGGCTTTGTTGTGGAAGGTTTGGGAATCGCTTCCTTTTAGGTGGTTATAGAATTTAACAGCTCTTTTCTGGATTTTGATAATTAGTGGGTATCGGCCTAATTCTGCTCTGCATGCATTATTTGGTGTTCTACGTTGTACACGGAGGATATTTTTGCAGAATTCTGCGTGCAGAGTCTCAATTTGGTGTTTGTCCCATTTTGTGAAGTCTTGGTTGGTGAGCGGACCCCAGACCTCACAACCATAAAGGGCAATGGGCTCTATGACTGATTCAAGTATTTTTAGCCAGATCCTAATTGGTATGTTGACATTTATGTTCCTTTTGATGGCATAGAATGCCCTTCTTGCCTTGTCTCTCAGATTGTTCACAGCTTTGTGGAAGTTACCAGTGGCGCTGATGTTTAGGCCAAGGTATGTATAGTTTTTTGTGTGCTCTAGGGCAACAGTGTCTAGATGGAATTTGTATTTGTGGTCCTGGTGACTGGACCTTTTTTGGAACACCATTATTTTGGTCTTACTGAGATTTACTGTCAGGGCCCAGGTCTGACAGAATCTGTGCATAAGATCTAGGTGCTGCTGTAGGCCCTCCTTGGTTGGTGACAGAAGTACCAGATCATCAGCAAACAGCAGATATTTCACTTCGGATTCTAATAGGGTGAGGCCGGGTGCTGCAGACTTTTCTAGTGCCCGCGCCAGTTCGTTGATATACATGTTGAAGAGGGTGGGGCTTAAGCTGCATCCCTGTCTAACCCCACGACCCTGTGTGAAGAAATGTGCCAATTTTAACCGCACACTTGTTGTTTGTGTACATGGATTTTATGATGTCGTATGTTTTACCCCCAACACCACTTTCCATCTCTCTCTCTCTCTGTTTCTCCCTCTCTCTCTCTCTGACAGAAACACCAACCATGTTCGATGGCTGAAGCTACATTTATTATTTGTATTTTATTAAGCAGTGTTTTATTGAAAAAGTGATTCGTGGATGTTTGAACACCTTAAGGGTTCTGTAGGAGTGTAAGTTTGAGTCTGCTTTTAACCCCTAAAACAACTGATTGTATTGAAAGCTGTGTAAAACATGTTTACATAGCAGTGTCTCCGTGAGTAAAGATGCTTTCTCTGGTGGCAGGACAGGGAGTCAGTAGCAGACAGAACTGGAAGGTTGGAGGTAGGGTAGGACAGTGAGTCAGTAGCAGACAGAACTGGAAGGTTGGAGGTAGGGTAGGACAGTGAGTCAGTAGCAGACAGAACTGGAAGGTTGGAGGTAGGGTAGGACAGTGAGTCAGTAGCAGACAGAACTGGAAGGTTGGAGGTAGGGTAGGACAGTGAGTCAGTAGCAGACAGAACTGGAAGGTTGGAGGTAGGGTAGGACAGTGAGTCAGTAGCAGACAGAACTGGAAGGTTGGAGGTAGGGTAGGACAGTGAGTCAGTAGCTAGTAGAACTGGAAGGTTGGAGGTAGAGTAGGGTAGGACAGTGAGTCAGTAGCTAGTAGAACTGGAAGGTTGGAGGTAGGGTAGGACAGTGAGTCAGTAGCAGACAGAACTGGAAGGTTGGAGGTAGGGTAGGATAGTGAGTCAGTAGCTAGTAGAACTGGAAGGTTGGAGGTAGAGTAGGACAGTGAGTCAGTAGCTAGTAGAACTGGAAGGTTGGAGGTAGAGTAGGACAGTGAGTCAGTAGCTGACAGTGGCCAGACTACAGTGGCACACTAGTTGTCTGGTTAGTCAGAGAAGGATAGGATAGGACTACTCACCTCCGACTGTAGATTGTGGTCAGAGTTGGTCTGGGAGGGTAGGGAAGGATATGTTAGGATAGGATAAGGTGGGGTTGGATAGGGTGGGGTAGGATAGAATAAGGTGGGGTAGGATAAGGTGGGGTAGGATAGGGTAAGGTGGGGTAGGATAGGATAGGATAAGGTGGGGTAGGATATGGTGGGGTAGAATCGGGTGGGGTAGGATAGGATAAGGTGGGGTAGAAGAGGATAGGGTGGGGTAGGATAAGGCGGGGTCGGATAGGATAAGGTGGGGTAGTATAGGATAGGGTGGGGTAGGATAGGATAAGGTGGGGTAGTATAGGATAGGGTGGGGTAGGATAAGGTGGGGTGGTATAGGATAGGGTGGGTTAGGATAGGGTGGGGTAGGATAAGGTGGGGTAGGATAGGATAAGGTGGGGTAGTATAGGATAGGGTGGGGTAGGATATGGTGGGGTAGAATCGGGTGGGGTAGGATAGGATAAGGTGGGGTAGAAGAGGATAGGGTGGGGTAGGATAAGGCGGGGTCGGATAGGATAAGGTGGGGTAGTATAGGATAGGGTGGGGTAGGATAGGATAAGGTGGGGTAGTATAGGATAGGGTGGGGTAGGATAAGGTGGGGTGGTATAGGATAGGGTGGGTTAGGATAGGGTGGGGTAGGATAAGGTGGGGTAGGATAGGATAAGGTGGGGTAGTATAGGATAGGGTGGGGTAGGATAGGATAGGGTGGGGTAGGATAAGGTGGGGTAGTATAGGATAGGGTGGGGTAGGATAGGATAAGGTGGGGTAGTATAGGATAGGGTGGGGTAGGATAAGGTGGGGTGGTATAGGATAGGGTGGGGTAGGATAAGGTGGGGTAGGATAGGGTTGGGTAGGATAGGATAAGGTGGGGTAGGATAGGATAGGGTAGGTTAAGGTGGGGTCGTATAGGATAGGGTGGGGTAGGATAAGGTGGGGTAGGATAGGATAGGGTGGGGTAGGATAAGGTGGGGTAGGATAGGGTGGGGAAGGATAAGGTGGGGTAGGATAGGATAGGGTGAGGAAGGATAAGGTGGGGTAGGTTAGGATAGGGTAGGGAAGGATAAGGTGGGGTAGGATAGGATAGGGTGGGGAAGGATAAGGTGGGGTAGTATAGGATAGGGTGGGGTAGGATAAGGTGGGGTAGGTTCGGGTAGGATAGGATAAGGTTGGGTAGGTTAGGGTGGGGTAGGATCGGATAGGGTGGGGTAGGTTTGGGTAGGGTAGGATAGGATAAGGTGGGGTAGGTTACAGTGGGGTAGGATAGGATAAGGTGGGGTAGGTTACAGTGGGGTAGGATAGGATAAGGTGGGGTAGGTTCGGGTGGGGTAGGTTCGGGTGGGGTAGGATAGGATAAGGTGGGGTAGGATCAGGTAGGGTGGGGTAGGTTCGGGTGGGGTAGGATAGGATAAGGTGGGGTAGGATCAGGTAGGGTGGGGTAGGTTCGGGTGGGGTAGGATAGGATAAGGTGGGGTAGGATAGGATAACTCACCTCTGAGTGTAGCTTGTGGTCAGAGTTGTTATGGGATCCTGGATCAGAAGGCAGCAGGCTGTACCATGTCTCTCTATCCTGGGCTCGGAGGGAGAAGCCTTCAAACCTCACCTCAGAGGCAAACTGTTCGACAGCACAGGAGAGAAATCAATAGGACAGGATCGTTAGTGAACTCAAACTGGGGTTCCATTTTAGAAAAGAGATTTCCCAAGACAGCCTGTTCTCACTGTAATCAATACCCAAGACATTTTAAGAGAATGTAAGCTCATTTACTGCATTTCTATACCATTTAAAAACAAACAAAAATATATTTTGGAGAGCAGCAAAAATGACCCCTGCCTTTATCACATCGGTTGAGCGATTAGTGCTTTTTGAGGTCGGTTCAGTTTCATTACAAAAAAAAATGAAATCACAATTTTTGATTTAGTTTATTTTGTTAAACATGCACTAAGCAATCTGTGGGTTGAACACAGAATAAAACAATGCATCAAATTCCCATGACTGCTCATTAACAATTCACATTATTTTAATATTATATTTCAGTCGTCTATATTGCATTTGCTTTTTTTGACGACTATGATTTCATTCCGTCCCCATCTCATCTCTATAGAGCCTCTTTGCTGCCTGACAAAATCCACATTTTATTCCTTCTTTCAAGTAAATAAGGCATAATTGTATGACTGCTGAATACCAACTATCAATCACTTAGACCATGTATTTTCAGATAGAGATTCCATTGAAGCAACTGCCCTCTATCCCTCTCAATCGCACGTTCTTCTGTATCTTCTCTTCCACTCCACGTCTTGCACCACACAAGTAGGCGAGCAATGGATTATGGTCAATGTAGTTAATTACCATGTTTTCTGTGCTAAATCATGTAGAATATTGGCCTGTTGGAAACTACAACTCCCTACTACATCGCACAATTGGGCTTGATCAAATGTATCTCTAGAGAAACTGCGCATTGATCTCACCAAAAATTAAAAATTAATTCAAATGGAATTAAAATAATTGAACAGATATTTTTTATTAAGTAGTTCTGTCCTTGGGCTGTTGTCTATTAATGTTCTATATTATGTCATGTTTCATGTTCTGTGTTGGACCCCAGGAAGAGTAGCTGCTGCTCTCTCAACAGCTAACGAGGATCCTAATAAAATACCGAACATCAAAAATATTTGTCCAATCAGTTGTTAAAAAACGAAAAACAAGATAAATTTCATTACAAAACACATAACCTATTAGCTATACAATTAGCCACTACACATTAACTCAGCACCAGGATTAAAAACTATCATTTAATACAGACAGAGGGATCTGTTAGCAGAAAAACTATTTTATTAACAAAAAGGTAAACCAATACATTTGCTTTACAGAACGTTTTTGTTGTTGCAGTTTTATAGCTAATTTCCTGCAAGTCTACATTTTGCCATGGGGTGGGAGACATTTCTTCCATTTTAAAGTCCATTCTCTGCAGTCTATTTTGCCATGGGGTGGGGAGACATTTCTTCCATTTTAAAGTACATTCTCTGCCAGTCTACACATTTTGCCATGGGGTGGGGAGACATTTCTTCCATTTTTCTCTGCAACACATTTTGCCATGGGGTGGGGGAGACATTTTTCCATTTTAAAGTACATTCTCTGCAAGTCTACACATTTTGCCATGGGGAGACATTTCTTCCATTTTAAAGTACATTCTCTGCAAGTCTACACATTTTGCCATGGGGTGGGGAGACATTTCTTCCATTTTAAAGTACATTCTCTGCAAGTCTACACATTTTGCCATGGGGTGGGGAGACATTTCTTCCATTTTAAAGTACATTCTCTGCAAGTCTACACATTTTGCCATGGGGTGGGGAGACATTTCTTCCATTTTAAAGTACATTCTCTGCAAGTCTACACATTTTGCCATGGGGTGGGGAGACATTTCTTCCATTTTAAAGTACATTCTCTTTTGCAAGTCTACACATTTTGCCATGGGGTGGGGAGACATTTCTTCCATTTTAAAGTACATTCTCTGCAAGTCTAAGTCTTTCACATTTTGCCATGGGGTGGGGGAGACATTTCTTCCATTTTAAAGTACATTCATTCTCCATGGGGTGGGGAGACATTTCTTCCATTTTAAAGTCATTCTCTGCAAGTCACATTTTGCCATGGGGTGGGGGAGACATTTCTTCCATTTTAAAGCACATTATCTGCAAGTCTACATTTTGCCATGGGGTGGGGAGACATTTCTTCCATTTTAAAGCACATTCTCTGCTTGTCTACACATTTTGCCATGGGGTGGGGAGACATTTCTTCCATTTTAAAGTACATTCTCTGCAAGTCTACACATTTTGCCATGGGGTGGGACATTTTTTCCATTTTAAAGATTCTCTGCAAGTCTATTTTGCCATGGGGTGGGGAGACTTTCCATTTTAAAGTACATTCTCTGCAAGTCTACACATTTTGCCATGGGGTGGGGAGACATTTCTTCCATTTTAAAGTACATTCTCTGCAAGTCTACACATTTTGCCATGGGGTGGGGAGACATTTCTTCCATTTTAAAGTACATTCTCTGCAAGTCTACACATTTTGCCATGGGGTGGGGAGACATTTCTTCCATTTTAAAGTACATTCTCTGCAAGTCTACACATTTTGCCATGACTTATGCCATGTTAACATGATTTTTGAGTGAGATTGACTAGCAAAATCAAATGGGGGCTCCCTGGAGGTCAGAGCCCCTGGGATAATTCAGCAAAGATTACTACAAGTTTAGATAACTGGCTAGACTAACTAACCAATAACAAACTGATATACCTTTCTAACTGATATGGGTTCATTGAGTGACTGTCAGTGAGTGACATAAAATTGTGTAAATTAAGAAATTGTGCACCTTGTGTATTCTACTATTCTAAAACTCAACAATATATTGAGACTCCGACTGAGTTCCTAAAACAAAATATAATTATATATATACACTGTATTAATGTTTCAATGGAACCCAACAAATTCATACAATTATTTAATACAGAATACATTTCACCAAAATCAAGGTTTCATAATTATTGGCACTCCTCACTTAGTACTTAGTGCCACTAGTGCCAAAGATAACAGCGTGGTCTTTTCCTGTAATGTTTGACAAGGTTAAGGAACACATTTGGAGGGATTTTGGACCACTCCTCAATGCAGATCCTTTCAAGATCGTTCACATTCTTGGGTTTGCACTTATCAACTTCCCTCTTCAACTCAGCCCACAGGTTTTCCATTGGATTTAGGTCCAGCAACTGAGATGGCAGAACATTGATTTTGTTGTTTGTTTGGTCTCATCTGACCAGAGCACCTTCTTCCAATCATAATTTAAATTATGTTTGGCAAACTCTAAGCGCTTGCGTCTGTGTCTTGGGGTCAGAAAGGGCTTTCTTCTGGCAACCCTTCCAAAGAGCCTGTGGTTGTGGAGTCTGATGGGGCTTTCTTCTGCAACCCTTCCAAAGAGCCTGTGGTTGTGGAGGTGGAGTCTGATGGGGCTTTCTTCTGGCAACCCTTCCAAAGAGCCTGTGGTTGTGGAGGTGGAGTCTGATGGGGCTTTCTTCTGGCAACCCTTCCAAAGAGCCTGTGGAGGTGGAGTCTGATGGGGCTTTCTTCTGGCAACCCTTCCAAAGAGCCTGTGGAGGTGGAGTCTGATGGGGCTTTCTTCTGGCAACCCTTCCAAAGAGCCTGTGGTTGTGGAGGTGGAGTCTGATGGAGCTTTCTTCTGGCAACCCTTCCAAAGAGCCTGTGGAGGTGGAGTCTGATGGGGCTTTCTTCTGGCAACCCTTCCAAAGAGCCTGTGGTTGTGGAGGTGGAGTCTGATGGGGCTTTCTTCTGCAACCCTTCCAAAGAGCCTGTGGTTGTGGAGGTGGAGTCTGATGGGGCTTTCTTCTGGCAACCCCTCCAAAGAGCCTGTGGTTGTGGAGGTGGTCTGATGGGGCTTTCTTCTGGCAACCCTTCCAAAGAGCCTGTGGTTGTGGAGGTGGAGTCTGATGGGGCTTTCTTCTGGCAACCCTTCCAAAGAGCCTGTGGTTGTGGAGGTGGAGTCTGATGGGGCTTTCTTCTGCAACCCTTCCAAAGAGCATGTGGATGTGGAGGTGGAGTCTGATGGGGCTTTCTTCTGGCAACCCTTCCAAAGAGCCTGTGGTTGTGGAGGTGGAGTCTGATGGGGCTTTCTTCTGGCAACCCTTCCAAAGAGCCTGTGGTTGTGGAGGTGGAGTCTGATGGGGCTTTCTTCTGGCAACCCTTCCAAAGAGCCTGTGGAGGTGGAGTCTGATGGGGCTTTCTTCTGGCAACCCTTCCAAAGAGCCTGTGGAGGTGGAGTCTGATGGGGCTTTCTTCTGGCAACCCTTCCAAAGAGCCTGTGGTTGTGGAGGTGGAGTCTGATGGGGCTTTCTTCTGGCAACCCTTCCAAAGAGCCTGTGGTTGTGGAGGTGGAGTCTGATGGGGCTTTCTTCTGGCAACCCTTCCAAAGAGCCTGTGGTTGTGGAGGTGGAGTCTGATGGGGCTTTCTTCTGGCATCCCTTCCAAAGAGCCTGTGGAGGTGGAGTCTGATGGAGCTTTCTTCTGGCAACCCTTCCGAAGAGCCTGTGGAGGTGGAGTCTGATGGGGCTTTCTTCTGGCAACCCTTCCAAAGAGCCTGTGGTTGTGGAGGTGGAGTCTGATGGGGCTTTCTTCTGCAACCCTTCCAAAGAGCCTGTGGTTGTGGAGGTGGAGTCTGATGGGGCTTTCTTCTGGCAACCCCTCCAAAGAGCCTGTGGTTGTGGAGGTGGTCTGATGGGGCTTTCTTCTGGCAACCCTTCCAAAGAGCCTGTGGTTGTGGAGGTGGAGTCTGATGGGGCTTTCTTCTGGCAACCCTTCCAAAGAGCCTGTGGTTGTGGAGGTGGAGTCTGATGGGGCTTTCTTCTGGCAACCCTTCCAAAGAGCCTGTGGTTGTGGAGGTGGAGTCTGATGGGGCTTTCTTCTGGCAACCCTTCCAAAGAGCCTGTGGTTGTGGAGGTGGAGTCTGATGGGGCTTTCTTCTGCAACCCTTCCAAAGAGCCTGTGGTTGTGGAGTCTGATGGGGCTTTCTTCTGAAACCATTCCAAAGAGCCTGTGGTTGTGGAGGTGGAGTCTGATGGTGCTTTTTTAAACCTGATGACCCCAAGACGCCACCAAGGCCTGCAATTCTTTCACAGCGATTCTTGATGATTTTGTTGCTTCTCTCACCATCCTCCTCCCCATCCTGGGGGGCAAAATGCATTTGCATCCTCTACCTGTGAGGTTTAACTGTTCCATATCTTTGGAATGTTTTAATAATTGCCCCAGCAGTGCTCAGTGGTATATTCAATCATTTGTGGATCTTCTTGTAGCCATTAACAGATTTATGAAGGTCTACGACCATCTGTCCCTTTTGAACTGCCAGTTCTTTTCTTCATGGTGTTGGATGACAAAGGGATATTGCATGAGAGTTCTCATTTTTATACCCTAGAGAAACCGGAAGTGATGTAATGTAGTTCCTTAACACTTAGATAAACCTTAATAAGTGGAATTTAATTCCTGGTTTAATTTTGGTAGATGTTAATTACAATAATATTTTAAGGGTGCCATTAATTGTGAAACCTTGATTTGCAGGACATTGATTTTTAATTGAATCAATAAATTATTTTGTTGGGTTCCATTGAAACAATAATGCAGTGCAGTATTTTTCACATGTTGGTATTTTGAGTTTCTCTCCATAATTAGATTGTTCATATTTTCTGAAGTATTGTTTGTGCATTGCCAGTCAGGGGTGCCAGTCATTTTGGAGCCCACTGTGTGTGTGTGTGTGTGTGTGTGTGTGTGTGTGTGTGTGTGTGTGTGTGTGTGTGTGTGTGTGTGTGTGTGTGTGTGTGTGTGTGTGTGTGTGTGTGTGTGTGTGTGTGTGTGTGTGTGTGTGTGTGTGTGTGTGTGTGTGTGTGTATATATATATATATATTCTTTTTTTAAATTTAATTAGGGAAAAAATGACCAAGGTCCAGACCTCAATGTCCTCAGACGTAGCTACGGCCCTGTCAACGTCCTCACACTACGGCCCTGTCAACGTCCTATGGAAAACCATAATTACATTGTAACAGTGACAACTGAGCTAATGTGTTCTGGAGGATGAAGGGGAAAAGGCAACTCTGGAGAGGAAGTTGTATTGTAAAGGTACAGATGTAAAATATGTGATCTTGACTTGGCAAAAATACACTCTAATGAAAAGAACATTAAAAGGCTAAATTCACAACACGTCTATCAACTCTCATTGAGTACAAGCAGTACCAAGACGGTGGATCTACCATCAATAACGTCTGAGTCATAAGAGACCGGGGTTTGGGTTCAGGGCCAGGCACAGCAGGTTCTCATGCCCCCCCTATGTGCCAGTCAGTGGGCTGGGTTAAGAGGTGAGTAACCTTGGCAGTGACCCTTAACCCCCGTCTCCAGGCCCAGAAAGGCCTCCAGACAGAAGAACCCTTCATTACAGCCCTAGGCTTGGCACACACTGAGCACCCTGACCCACACATGACCCCTATACAATCTCCTAGGGCAGCATAATCTACAGTGCATTCGGAAAGTATTCAGGCCACTTCCTTTTTTTCCACATTTTGTTACATTACAGCCTATTGCCCCTCAAGAGACTGAAAAGATTAGGCATGGGTCCTCAGATCCTCAAAAGGTTCTACACCTGCACCATCGTGAGCAACCCTGACTGGTTGCCTCACTGCTTGGTATGGCAACTGCTCGGCCTCCGACCGCAAGGCACTACAAAGGGTAGTGCGTACGGCCCAGTACATAACTGGGGCCAAGCTTCCTGCCATCCAGGACCTCTATACCAGGCGGTGTCAGAGGAAGGCCTTAAAAATGGTCAAAGACTCCAGCCACCCTAGTCATGGACTGTTCTCTCTGCTACCACACGGCAAGCGGTACCGGAGCACCAAGTCTAGTTCCAAGAGGCATCTAAACAGCTTCTAGCCCAATGCCATAAGATTCCTGAACATCTAATCAAATGACAATTTGCATTGCCCCCCCGCCCCTCTTTTACACTGCTGCTACTCTCTGTTTATTATCCACACAGTCACTTTAACTCTACCTACATGTACATTACCTCAACTAACTGGTGCCCCTGCACATTGACTTCGTACCGGTACCCCCTGTATATAGCCTCCACATTGACTCTGTACTGGTACCCCCTGTATATAGCCTCCACATTGACTCTGTACCGTAACACCCTGTATATAGCCTCCACATCGACTCTGTACCTGTACCCCCTGTATATAACCTCCACATTGACTCTGTACCGTAACACCCTGTATATAGCCTCCACATTGACTCTGTACCTGTACCCCCTGTATATAGCCTCCACATTGACTCTGTACCGTAACACCCTGTATATAGACTCCACATTGACTCTGTACCGGTACCCCCTGTATATAGCCTCCACATTGACTCTGTACCTGTACCCCCTGTATATAGCCTCCACATTGACTCTGTCCCGTAACACCCTGTATATAGCCTCCACATCGACTCTGTACCTGTACCCCCTGTATATAACCTCCACATTGACTCTGTACCGTAACACCCTGTATATAGCCTCCACATTGACTCTGTACCTGTACCCCCTGTATATAGCCTCCACATTGACTCTGTACCGTAATACCCTGTATATAGCCTCCACATCGACTCTGTACCTGTACCCCCTGTATATAACCTCCACATTGACTCTGTACCGTAACACCCTGTATATAGCCTCCACATTGACTCTGTACCTGTACCCCCTGTATATAGCCTCCACATTGACTCTGTACCGTAACACCCTGTATATAGCCTCCACATTGACTCTGTACCGGTACCGCCTGTATATAGCCTCCACATTGACTCTGTACCGGTACCCCCTGTATATAGCCTCCACATCGACACTGTACCGGTACCCCCTGTATATAGCCTCCACATTGACTCTGTACCGTAACACCCTGTATATAGCCTCCACATTGACTCTGTACCGTAACACCCTGTATATAGCCTCCACATTGACTCTGTACCGGTACCCCCTGTATATAGCCTCCACATTGACTCTGTACCGTAACACCCTGTATATAGCCTCCACATTGACTCTGTACCGTAACACCCTGTATATAGCCTCCACATTGACTCTGTACCGTAACACCCTGTATATAGTCTCCACATTGACTCTGTACCGTAACACCCTGTATATAGCCTCCACATTGACTCTGTACCGTAACACCCTGTATATAGCCTCCACATTGACTCTGTACCGGTACCCCCGTTATATATCCTCCACATTGACACTGTACCAGTACCCCCTGTATATAGCCTCCACATTGACTCTGTACCGTAACACCCTGTATATAACCTGTGGTCCTTCTGTAGCTCAGTTGGTAGAGCATGGCGCTTGTAACGCCAGGGTAGTGGGTTCGTTTCCCGGGACCACCCATACGTAGAATGTATGCACACATGACTGTAAGTCGCTTTGGATAAAAGCGTCTGCTAAATGGCATATATTATTATTATTATATTATATTGATTATGTACCGGTAGCCCCTGTATATAGCCTCGCTATTGACTCTGTACCGGTACCCCCTGTATATAGCCTCCACATCGACTCTGTACCGGTACCCCCTGTATATAGCCTCCACATTGACTCTGTACCGTAACACCCTGTATATAGCCTCCACATTGACTCTGTACATTTACATTTACATTTAAGTCATTTAGCAGACGCTCTTATCCAGAGCGACTTACAAATTGGTGCATTCACCTTATGACATCCAGTGGAACAGTCACTTTACAATAGTGCATCTAAATCTTAAAGGGGGGGGTGAGAGGGATTACTTATCCTATCCTAGGTATTCCTTAAAGAGGTGGGGTTTCAGGTGTCTCCGGAAGGTGGTGATTGACTCCGCTGTCCTGGCATCGTGAGGGAGTTTGTTCCACCATTGGGGGGCCAGAGCAGCGAACAGTTTTGACTGGGCTGTACTTCCTCAGTGGTAGGGAGGCGAGCAGGCCAGAGGTGGATGAACGCAGTGCCCTTGTTTGGGTGTAGGGCCTGATCAGAGCCTGGAGGTACTGAGGTGCCGTTCCCCTCACAGCTCCGTAGGCAAGCACCATGGTCTTGTAGCGGATGCAAGCTTCAACTGGAAGCCAGTGGAGAGAGCGGAGGAGCGGGGTGACGTGAGAGAACTTGGGAAGGTTGAACACCAGACGGGCTGCGGCGTTCTGGATGAGTTGAAGGGGTTTAATGGCACAGGCAGGGAGCCCAGCCAACTGCGAGTTGCAGTAATCCAGACGGGAGATGACAAGTGCCTGGATTAGGACCTGCGCCGCTTCCTGTGTGAGGCAGGGTCGTACTCTGCGGATGTTGTAGAGCATGAACCTACAGGAACGGGCCACCGCCTTGATGTATACACCCTGTATATAGTCTCCACATTGACTCTGTACCGTAACACCCTGTATATAGCCTCCACATTGACTCTGTACCATAACACCCTGTATATAGTCTCCACATTGACTCTGTACCGTAACACCCGGTATATAGTCTCCACATTGACTCTGTACCGTAACATCCGGTATATAGTCTCCACATTGACTCTGTACCGTAACACCCTGTATATAGCCTCCACATTGACTCTGTACCGTAACACCCTGTATATAGCCTCCACATTGACTCAGTACCGTAACACCCTGTATATAGCCTCCACATTGACTCTGTACCATAACACCCTGTATATAGCCTCCACATTGACTCTGTACCGTAACACCCTGTATATAGACTCCACATTGACTCTGTACCGTAACACCCTGTATATAGACTCCACATTGACTCAGTACCGTAACACCCTGTATATAGCCTCCACATTGACTCAGTACCGTAACACCCTGTATATAGACTCCACATCGACTCAGTACCGTAACGCCCTGTATATAGACTCCAAATTGACTCAGTACCGTAACACCCTGTATATAGCCTCCACATTGACTCTGTACCGTAACACCCTGTATATAGCCTCCACATTGACTCTGTACCGTAACACCCTGTATATAGCCTCCACATTGACTCTGTACCGTAACACCCTGTATATAGCCTCCACATTGACTCTGTACCGTAATACCCTGTATATAGACTCCACATTGACTCAGTACCGTAACACCCTGTATATAGACTCCACATCGACTCTGTACCGGTACCCCCTGTATATAGCCTCCACATTGACTCTGTACCGTAACACCCTGTATATAGCCTCCACATTGACTCTGTACCGTAACACCCTGTATATAGCCTCCACATTGACTCTGTACCGTAATACCCTGTATATAGCCTCCACATTGACTCTGTACCGTAACACCCTGTATATAGCCTCCACATTGACTCTGTACCGTAATACCCTGTATATAGCCTCCACATTGACTCTGTACCGTAACACCCTGTATATAGTCTCCACGTTGACTCTGTACCGTAATACCCTGTATATAGCCTCCACGTTGACTCTGTACCGTAATACCCTGTATATAGCCTCCACATTGACTCTGTACCGTAACACCCTGTATATAGTCTCCACATTGACTCTGTACCGGTACCCCCTGTATATAGCCTCCACATTGACTCTGTACCGTAATACCCTGTATATAGCCTCCACATTGACTCTGTACCGTAATACCCTGTATATAGCCTCCACATTGACTCTGTACCGTAATACCCTGTATATAGCCTCCACATTGACTCTGTACCGTAATACCCTGTATATAGCCTCCACATTGACTCTGTACCGTAATACCCTGTATATAGCCTCCACATTGACTCTGTACCGTAATACCCTGTATATAGCCTCCACATTGACTCTGTACCGTAATACCCTGTATATAGACTCCACATTGACTCTGTACCGTAATACCCTGTGTATATAGCCTCCACATTGACTCTGTACCGTAATACCCTGTATATAGCCTCCACATTGACTCTGTACCGTAATACCCTGTATATAGCCTCCACGTTGACTCTGTACCGTAATACCCTGTATATAGACTCCACATTGACTCTGTACCGTAATACCCTGTATATAGCCTCCACATTGACTCTGTACCGTAATACCCTGTATATAGCCTCCACATTGACTCTGTACCGTAATACCCTGTATATAGCCTCCACATTGTTATTTTACTGCTGCTCTTTTTGTCTTACTTTTATTTCTTATTCTATTAATTATTCTTTTTTATTATTCTTAAAACTGCATTGTTGGTCAAGGGCTTGCTAGTAAGCATTTCACTGTAAGGTCTAAACCTGTTGTATTTGGCACATGTGAAAAATAAAATTGATTTGATTTATTCTAAAATGTATGTACTAACAAACTCCCCTAGTGGTCAAGTATATGGATACAGTCAAAACACTGACTAAATAATCTTACCTTTTTCTCTCTGATGAGAACACCTCCTCTCCATAACTCCCTCTCATCAATACAGGTCATGATGCTACTGGGATGTACTACTCTGGCTGACAGGTTAGAGGCTGGCTTTTGCCACCTGGAGGAACAAGCAAAGAAGGACAGACGTCAGTTTATCTGTGTATTTAGCCATTCAACAAGTCTGTGCTGCCCTCTAGTGGTAAAATGGAGATCACACAGGTACAACTGTTGATTCCAGTGTCAAGTGGGCTCGTCATTTAGTATAATAGTTCTTTGTCCTTACCCAGCTTGGTGTTCAGTCACTATGGTCATCTTGGCTGTGTGCCATGTCTGCATGTGTTTCAACGAGCCAATCACAGGGAGGAAGTCCTTCAGCTTAGGAGCTTCTTCAGCAAAACCCAGAAATATCACATCTAACAGAGCTTTTCCTGGGGGAGAAACAGAGTCAGCCATAAAACACCTAGTAAACTGACACAAATATTACATCTAGGAGAAACAGAGTCAGCCATAAAACACCTAGTAAACTGACACAAATATTACATCTAGGAGAAACAGAGACAGTTTACTAGGTGTTTTATGGCTGTCTCTGTTTCTCCTAGATGTAATATTTGTGTCAGTTTACTAGGTGTTTTATGGCTGACTCTGTTTCTCCTAGATGTAATATTTGTGTCAGTTTACTAGGTGTTTTATGGCTGACACAAATATTACATCTAGGAGAAACAGAGTCAGCCATAAAACACCTAGTAAACTGACACAAATATTACATCTAGGAGAAACAGAGTCAGCCATAAAACACCTAGTAAACTGACACAAATATTACATCTAGGAGAAACAGAGTCAGCCATAAAACACCTAGTAAACTGACACAAATATTACATCTAGGAGAAACAGAGTCAGCCATAAAACTCCTAGTAAACTGACACAAATATCAGATCTAGCAGAGCTTTTCCTGGGAGAGAAAGAGAGGGGAACAGAGTCAGCTATAAAACACAACACAAGCCGCGGCATGTAGGAAATATAGAGAACTCCTGGATAAGATATATGAATATAGAGGAATCTTTCTCGGTCTGGCCAAATGAACCAAGGTGAATGGAGTGAGTTACCTGGAGGGGGAAGCTGGTCTGATAACAGGTGTAATCCCTCTGCTGCCTCTTCATACAACCTGCAGTCATCACAAATCAGAACTTTATTCATACAACTATTCATGTATTCATCCCTGACAGGGTCCTACCTTTCAATACAGCCCGGAAATGTGATATTCAGAAGTTCTAGAACATATCAGAGGAAATAAGGTCAACTTTGTATGTTTGCTTAAACACTACAGAAGTATTATTATGGAAGAGCACAGAGCTGGGATGTGCAACAGAATTAAAACAGGGCTCTATGCTAACATGTTTCACAAGGAGCACGTGTTCCTAAGTTGAAACATTTAGGATCACAAAAATAAAATATTTGAGAAAGAGTGTTTTAATGACAAGAAATTACTAGACGTTTTTGGGGTGTTCTATGATAAATCAAGCACAATGTACCCTCAAATATTTGAGTCACTTAGGCGAGACAAAAATGTTCAGCTGGCCCTTTAAGGGCGGGCGGTTGCCGTGGTAACGGTGAAACTCGCATGTCTGACTGAGTCCAAATCTCCAGGTCACTTCACACTTGTACATTTTACTCGCACATGTGCTCATACTTGACTTTTGCCGTTCGGCCACACATCTATTTTTAGTTGTCAATGTAAGTCTAATGGTGGCACTGTAGAGCCCTGTGAACATCACTCATACTGTGTCTGCTGTGGGTCAGGCTGGTCACTCTTCTCCTCCTGCTCATCCAGAGCACTGAGACAGGCCTCCATAGTGCTGGGGCGTTCCTCCTGCTCATCGTTCTTCTGACAACTACCCAGCTCCTCCCACTCTGTACTGCAGAACTACAACCAGAAACAGGAAGGATGGCAGTCAGCCAATAGGTGATGGCAGTCAGCCAATAGGTGATGACAGTCAGCCAATAGGTGATGACAGTCAGCCAATAGGTGATGACAGTCAGCCAATAGGTGATGACAGTCAGCCAATAGGTGATGACAGTCAGCCAATAGGTGATGACAGTCAGCCAATAGGTGATGACAGTCAGCCAATAGGTGATGACAGTCAGCCAATAGGTGATGACAGTCAGCCAATAGGTGATGACAGTCAGCCAATAGGTGATGACAGTCAGCCAATGTGGTGATGACAGTCAGCCAATGTGGTGATGACAGTCAGCCAATGTGGTGAATAGGTTTGAGGATCACCCCAAAGAAACAGAAGACTGTGATGAATGTGTCATGTATAACTGATGAAATGGTTGGATGTTGTGTTCAACAGTAGAAGCTGCTTGCGGAGCAGGACATAGACAGACATCTCTACAGCTCAATAAACACAGAGCAGGACATAGACAGACATCTCTACATCTCTATAAACACAAAGCAGGACATAGGTAGACATCTCTACATCTCTATAAACACAGAGCAGGACATAGGTAGACATCTCTACATCTCCATAAACACAAAGCAGGACATAGACAGACATCTCTACAGCTCAATAAACACAGAGCAGGACATAGACAGACATCTCTACATCTCTATAAACACAAAGCAGGACATAGGTAGACATCTCTACATCTCTATAAACACAGAGCAGGACATAGGTAGACATCTCTACATCTCTATAAACAAAAAGCAGGACATAGGTAGACATCTCTACATCTCTATAAACACAAAGCAGGACATAGGTAGACATCTCTACATCTCTATAAACACAGAGCAGGACATGGGTAGACATCTCTACATCTCTATAAACACAAAGCAGGACATAGGTAGACATCTCTACATCTCTATAAACACAAAGCAGGACATAGGTAGACATCTCTACATCTCTATAAACACAGAGCAGGACATAGGTAGACATCTCTACATCTCTATAAACACAAAGCAGGACATAGGTAGACATCTCTACATCTCTATAAACACAAAGCAGGACATAGGTAGACATCTCTACAGCTCCATAAACACAGAGCAGGACATAGGTAGACATCTCTACATCTCTATAAACACAAAGCAGGACATAGACAGACATCTCTACAGCTCCATAAACACAGAGCAGGACATAGGTAGACATCTCTACAGCTCCATAAACACAGAGCAGGACATAGGTAGACATCTCTACAGCTCCATAAACACAGAGCAGGACATAGGTAGACATCTCTACATCTCTATAAACACAAAGCAGGACATAGGTAGACATCTCTACATCTCTATAAACACAAAGCAGGACATAGGTAGACATCTCTACAGCTCCATAAACACAGAGCAGGACATAGGTAGACATCTCTACATCTCTATAAACACAAAGCAGGACATAGACAGACATCTCTACAGCTCCATAAACACAAATAACGACAGAGAAGGATCAGAACGACATCCCTGATTAATACCAGACATTCCTTGACATGACACTTACCTGAGATGTCCCATGGCATGTCTGGACAGCAAAATACCACCTCTGTGAGGCTGGACCACCACTCAGAGAGCAGGCTTAGGAGGCAGATGAGAAAGATGACACAATCACATTTAGCAAATGTTACTTAACCCCGTACAATGTTTAAAAGCAGGTAGACATAATGCAATCGTTTCTGCAAGCAAGACACCTGACACACACAAACAATGCATTGGCTTACCTGGAAACAGAGAAACCCTCCGTTTTGAATTACAACTGGCGATGCTCCCCAGTTTATCATAGATCTGTTTGGCAGCCTCCAATGCTGTAAAATACACGATTTACAATAATTCAAGAAGTTATGACTTACATTTACAAGAACACCGCCATTGCTCATAGTATGTGTATCATCCTGTCTACTATAGATGGCTCTGCTGCTCCCTACTACAGTAGAAAACAACACGAAACCCGAGTCCGCTACAAAGCCATGGTTAACGTACCCTTCGCGCATTTATCCTCTTCTTGGTGAAAAGAAACAACTAGCACGTACCGATCCATTCCTCTGAATACTCTACCATCAGTGTTCAGTATAAATGTCAATAAAAAGTTGTGTGGACTTTTTTTCGTATTATAAAATTCATTTCCGCGCGCTCTCTCTCTCTAGTGAAACGGAAGTTGTCATCTCGAGTTCTGGTGACGTCAAGGCGCTACTTCAAAATACAACCGGCGGGAAAATACATGTTTAATGACCATGAATGATATTATCAAAACCAAATATTGTTTGGCATATTCTTTGATAGGTTTCTCACTAAAAATATACCAATATCATCGTTTACATATTATTCACCGAAAATGTACTAGTTATCCATTCAGGATTTCAGGAACAGATTTACAATTTGGACCCAGGAACAGAGTTTTTTTTATCCATGTTTCGACTCAATACAACGCTGCACCATCTGCTCACATTGGGGGTCAATCTGGAATGATGTGCTCGTAATTCAAGTAGTATGTCCAGTTTTACTAAATCTGCCCAGGTAATACTTTATTTTTTTATACGTAATTGTATTTAGAACCAGCATTAAATGTGTAAATGTGTCAGTTATATGCAAAACTCATCGCTATCCGATGGTATATGGAGCTAACGTTAGCTAGCTAGCTATCCGCTATCTGTCCAACTAGCTAATCTCTTTATTAATCGTAGTCTTAAATTACAGTGGGATCTTTTCTTGCAATGATTTATTGTATGAATATAATCCGTGGGCCCAAGCCAGCGTGCAGCTACATGTTTGTGGCTTGAGAGCTGACAACTGTGTGTTGATGAGGGATGCTGTGCTACTACTGTGTCTGAAACTCAGAATTGACTTGATCTCTCTCTCTCTCTCTGTTCCCCCGTATTCAGCAATGGGCTACCTTTGCCAGGTCGTGGTACCTGATAGACGCTCGGATGCAGCCTCCAGGGAAGATTGCCACTATGTGTGCAATCAGGCTACAGGGGAAACACAAACCTATCTACCATGCACTGAGTAAGTAGATAGCTAGTTAGTATGCCCGTTTTAGAAATTATGTGTTTTGCTGAATGTGTGTGACTGTGCAATACAGTCTGCAGTTGATTTGAGTATTTAATTTGATGTTTTCTTCACAGCCAGCCAGGACATATTCTCCATAATCAGAGATTTGTTTGTGGCCATAACAATGACCACATGGTGGCGCTAAAGTATCACTGTGAAACCAATAGACCCCAACTATGCACATAACCAGAAGGCATAGTACCCACACACCTCTTATTTTTCATCAACTGCCTTCAGCATTCCTTCAAAACCTGTGTCTATTCACACTAATTGTATTTGACTGTGAGGTGAATGCCTCGTCACCTGATGTGAAGGTCCATGTGAGTGGACAGGGACCCTGAGGGATATGTGTAACCTTTAACAAACTCTTATTTACAATGACGACCTACCTAGTCCCTATGGGACTCCCAATGTGATACAGCCTGGATTCGAACCTGGTACTATAGTGACGCCTCTTGCACTGAGATACAGTGCCTTACACCACTGCGCCACTCGGCAGCCCCTCGGGATGGAGAACCCTGTCCGTTACTTTCCCCTCATCCCTGGAGCTGTGTTCTGTTAATGGTTGTGTGTGGGCAGGGACCCTGAGGGATGGAGAACCCTGTCCATTACTGTCCCCTCATCCCTGGAGCTGTGTTCTGTTAATGGTTGTGTGTGGGCAGGGACCCTGAGGGATAGAGAACCCTGTCCATTACTGTCCCCTCATCCCTGGAGCTGTGTTCTGTTAATGGTTGTGTGTAGCAGGGACCCTGAGGGATAGAGAACCCTGTCCATTACTTTCCCCTCATCCCTGGAGCTGTGCTCTGTTAATGGTTGTGTGTAGCAGGGACCCTGAGGGATGGAGAACCCTGTCCATTACTTTCCCCTCATCCCTGGAGCTGTGCTCTGTTAACGGCTGGAATCCTATTCCATGACCCTGTTTGACCTATTCCATGACCCTGTTTGACCTATTCTATGACCCTGTTTGACCTATTCCATGACCCTGTTTGACCTATTCCATGACCCTGTTTGACCTATTCCATGACCCTGTTTGACCTATTCTATGACCCTGTTTGACCTATTCTATGACCCTGTTTGACCTATTCTATGACCCTGTTTGACCTATTCCATGACCCTGTTTGACCTATTCTATGACCCTGTTTGACCTATTCTATGACCCTGTTTGACCTATTCCATGACCCTGTTTGACCTATTCTATGACCCTGTTTGACCTATTCTATGACCCTGTTTGACCTATTCCATGACCCTGTTTGACCTATTCCATGACCCTGTTTGACCTATTCTATGACCCTGTTTGACCTATTCTATGACCCTGTTTGACCTATTCTATGACCCTGTTTGACCTATTCCATGACCCTGTTTGACCTATTCTATGACCCTGTTTGACCTATTCTATGACCCTGTTTGACCTATTCCATGACCCTGTTTGACCTATTCCATGACCCTGTTTGACCTATTCCATGACCCTGTTTGACCTATTCTATGACCCTGTTTGACCTATTCTATGACCCTGTTTGACCTATTCTATGACCCTGTTTGACCTATTCCATGACCCTGTTTGACCTATTCTATGACCCTGTTTGACCTATTCTATGACCCTGTTTGACCTATTCCATGACCCTGTTTGACCTATTCTATGACCCTGTTTGACCTATTCTATGACCCTGTTTGACCTCTTCTATGACCCTGTTTGACCTATTCCATGACCCTGTTTGACCTATTCCATGACCCTGTTTGACCTATTCCATGACCCTGTTTGACCTATTCTATGACCCTGTTTGACCTATTCTATGACCCTGTTTGACCTATTCTATGACCCTGTTTGACCTATTCCATGACCCTGTTTGACCTATTCTATGACCCTGTTTGACCTATTCTATGACCCTGTTTGACCTATTCCATGACCCTGTTTGACCTATTCTATGACCCTGTTTGACCTATTCTATGACCCTGTTTGACCTATTCCATGACCCTGTTTGACCTATTCTATGACCCTGTTTGACCTATTCTATGACCCTGTTTGACCTATTCCATGACCCTGTTTGACCTATTCTATGACCCTGTTTGACCTATTCTATGACCCTGTTTGACCTATTCCATGACCCTGTTTGACCTATTCTATGACCCTGTTTGACCTATTCTATGACCCTGTTTGACCTATTCCATGACCCTGTTTGACCTATTCCATGACCCTGTTTGACCTATTCTATGACCCTGTTTGACCTATTCTATGACCCTGTTTGACCTATTCTATGACCCTGTTTGACCTATTCCATGACCCTGTTTGACCTATTCTATGACCCTGTTTGACCTATTCTATGACCCTGTTTGACCTATTCCATGACCCTGTTTGACCTATTCCATGACCCTGTTTGACCTATTCCATGACCCTGTTTGACCTATTCTATGACCCTGTTTGACCTATTCTATGACCCTGTTTGACCTATTCTATGACCCTGTTTGACCTATTCCATGACCCTGTTTGACCTATTCTATGACCCTGTTTGACCTATTCTATGACCCTGTTTGACCTATTCCATGACCCTGTTTGACCTATTCTATGACCCTGTTTGACCTATTCTATGACCCTGTTTGACCTATTCTATGACCCTGTTTGACCTATTCCATGACCCTGTTTGACCTATTCTAATGTTTCATGCTGGTTGTTGACTAACCATTCAAACTAAGAAGGGTTTTATTCTCTTGTTTTATACAGCACCAGTCAAAAGTTTGGACACACCTACTCATTCATTTTTCTTTATTTTTTTTACTATTTTCTACATTGTAGAATAATAGTGAAGACATCACAACTATGAAATAACACACATGGAATCATGTAGTAACCAGAAAAGTGTTAAACAAATCAAAATATATTTGAAGTTCTTCAAAGTAGACACCCTTTGCCTTGATGACAGCTTTTCACACTCTTGGCATTCTCTCAGCCAGCTTCACCTGGAATGCTTTTCCAACAGTCTTGAAGGAGTTCCCACATATGCTGAGCACGCTTTTCCTTCACTCTGTGGTCCAACTCATCTCAAACCATCTCAATTGGGTTGAGGTCGGGTGATTGTGTAGGCCAGGTCATCTGATGCAGCACTACATCACTCTCCTTCTTGATAATAATAGCACTTACACAGCCTGGAGGTGTGTTGGGTCATTGTCCTGTTGAAAATCAAATGATAGTCCCACTAAGGGCAAACCAGACGGGATGGCGTGTCACTGCAGAATGCTGTGGTAGCCATGCTGGTTACGTGTGTTAAGTGTGCCTTGAATTCTAATTAAATCACAGACAGTGTCACCAGCTCATCCGTGCTCCATTCACCTACTCTGTGTCTCACAATGACAGTGTGGTTGGGACCAGAAATCTAAATGTTGGCCTCATCAGACCAAAGGACAGATTTCCACCGGTCTAATGTCCATTGCTCGTGTTTCTTGGCCCAAGCACGTTTCTTGTGACCTTTTAGTAGTGGTTTCTTTACAGCAATTCCACCATGAAGGTCTGAACATCAACTGTTCTCCTCTGAACAGTTGATGTTGAGATGTCCATTACTTGAACTCTGAAGCATTTATTTGGGCTGCAATTTCTGAGGCTGGTAACTAACGAACGTATCCTCTGCAGCAGAGGTAACTCTGGGTCTTCCTTTCCTGTAGTGGTCCTCATTAGAGCCAGTTTCTTTATAACACTTGATGGTTTTTGCAACTGCACTTGAAGAAACTGTTAAAAGTTCTTGAAATTTTCCGGATTAACTGACCTTCATCTCTAAATTTAATGATGGACTGTCATTTCTCCCAACCATCTCTTAATTAGAGAGATGCGGGGGGCTGCTTTAATTAACATCTACGTCATCGGCGCCCGGGGAACAGTGGATTAACTGCCTTGTTCAGGTGCAGAACGTCATATTTTACCTGTCAGCTCGGGAATTCGATCAAGCAACCTTTTGGTTACTGGTCCAGCGCTCTAACCACTAGGCTACCTGCCGTCCCTACACTCTAACCACTAGGCTACCTGCCGTCCCTACACTCTAACCACTAGGCTACCTGCCGTCTCTACACTCTAACCACTAGGCTACCTGCCGTCCCTACACTCTAACCACTAGGCTACCTGCCGTCCCTACACTCTAACCACTAGGCTACCTGCCGTCTCTACACTCTAACCACTAGGCTACCTGCCGTCCCTACACTCTAACCACTAGGCTACCTGCCGTCCCTACACTCTAACCACTAGGCTACCTGCCGTCCCTACACTCTAACCACTAGGCTACCTGCCGTCCCTACACTCTAACCACTAGGCTACCTGCCGTCCCTACACTCTAACCACTAGGCTACCTGCCGTCCCTACACTCTAACCACTAGGCTACCTGCCGTCCCTACACTCTAACCACTAGGCTACCTGCCGTCCCTACACTCTAACCACTAGGCTACCTGCCGTCCCTACACTCTAACCACTAGGCTACCTGCCGTCCCTACACTCTAACCACTAGGCTACCTGCCGTCCCTACACTCTAACCACTAGGCTACCTGCCGTCCCTACACTCTAACCACTAGGCTACCTGCCGTCCCTACACTCTAACCACTAGGCTACCTGCCGTCCCTACACTCTAACCACTAGGCTACCTGCCGTCCCTACACTCTAACCACTAGGCTACCTGCCGTCCCTACACTCTAACCACTAGGCTACCTGCCGTCCCTACACTCTAACCACTAGGCTACCTGCCGTCCCTACACTCTAACCACTAGGCTACCTGCCGTCCCTACACTAACCACTAGGCTACCTGCCGTCCCTACACTCTAACCACTAGGCTACCTGCCGTCCCTACACTCTAACCACTAGGCTACCTGCCGTCCCTACACTCTAACCACTAGGCTACCTGCCGTCCCTACACTCTAACCACTAGGCTACCTGCCGTCCCTACACTCTAACCACTAGGCTACCTGCCGTCTCTACACTCTAACCACTAGGCTACCTGCCGTCTCTACACTCTAACCACTAGGATACCTGCCGTCTCTACACTCTAACCACTAGGCTACCTGCCGTCCCTACACTCTAACCACTAGGCTTCCTGCCGTCTCTACACTCTAACCACTAGGATACCTGCCGTCTCTACACTCTAACCACTAGGCTACCTGCCGTCCCTACACTCTAACCACTAGGCTACCTGCCGTCCCTACACTCTAACCACTAGGCTACCTGCCGTCCCTACACTCTAACCACTAGGCTACCTGCCTGCCCCTACACTCTAACCACTAGGCTACCTGCCATCCCTACACTCTAACCACTAGGCTACCTGCCGTCCCTACACTCTAACCACTAGGCTACCTGCCGTCTCTACACTCTAACCACTAGGCTACCTGCCGTCTCTACACTCTAACCACTAGGATACCTGCCGTCTCTACACTCTAACCACTAGGCTACCTGCCGTCCCTACACTCTAACCACTAGGCTACCTGCCGTCCCTACACTCTAACCACTAGGCTACCTGCCGTCCCTACACTCTAACCACTAGGCTACCTGCCGTCCCTACACTCTAACCACTAGGCTACCTGCCGTCCCTACACTCTAACCACTAGGCTACCTACCGTCCCTACACTCTAACCACTAGGCTACCTGCCGTCCCTACACTCTAACCACTAGGCTACCTGCCGTCCCTACACTCTAACCACTAGGCTACCTGCAAGTCAACCACTTAGTCATCTATCATTCTCTACCCATTATATCTAATTCAGAAACCACCTTTTTGTTGTGGTGGCAGGCAATCAAATGATGAATCTTTTCCTGTATTCCTTGATAATCTTTTGAAAGGAGCTAAAAGAACATCCCTTGGAACATGTCAGCAAAATCTGTTTCTACGGAGTTTGTGATGTTTTCTAATGAGGACGTGTCTCTGTGTTCCTCAGGTGATGTTGGAGACCACGTAGTAGTCATGAACAGCCGACACATAGCCTTCTCTGGGAACAAATGGGAACAGAAGATGTACTCCTCTCACACCCAGTAAGGCCTCAGACCGTCTGTCTGCTACACATGGAATTAACCAGTCAACACAACACGAGTGTTATTCTGTATCTGTGTTTACTCATCAATCAAGAAGAACTTCATTGAAAACATGGAGCATGTGAACTGATCTGTGTGTAGAGGGATGTGGTTGACTAAGTCTATGTGTGTAGAGTGATGTGGTTGACTAAGTCTATGTGTGTAGAGTGATGTGGTTGACTAAGTCTGTGTGTAGAGTGATGTGGTTGACTAAGTCTATGTGTGTAGAGTGATGTGGTTGACTAAGTCTATGTGTGTAGAGTGATGTGGTTGACTATGTGTGTAGAGTGATGTGGTTGACTAAGTCTATGTGTGTAGAGTGATGTGGTTGACTAAGTCTATGTGTGTAGAGTGATGTGGTTGACTAAGTCTATGTGTGTAGAGTGATGTGGTTGACTATGTGTGTAGAGTGATGTGGTTGACTAAGTCTATGTGTGTAGAGTGATGTGGTTGACTAAGTCTATGTGTGTAGAGTGATGTGGTTGACTAAGTCTATGTGTGTAGAGTGATGTGGTTGACTATGTGTGTAGAGTGATGTGGTTGACTAAGTCTATGTGTGTAGAGTGATGTGGTTGACTAAGTCTATGTGTGTAGAGTGATGTGGTTGACTAAGTCTATGTGTGTAGAGTGATGTGGTTGACTAAGTCTATGTGTGTAGAGTGATGTGGTTGACTAAGTCTATGTGTGTAGAGTGATGTGGTTGACTAAGTCTATGTGTGTAATGAGTGATGTGGTTGACTAAGTCTATGTGTGTAGAGTGATGTGGTTGACTAAGTCTATGTGTGTAGAGTGATGTGGTTGACTATGTGTGTAGAGTGATGTGGTTGACTAAGTCTATGTGTGTAGAGTGATGTGGTTGACTAAGTCTATGTGTGTAGAGTGATGTGGTTGACTATGTGTGTAGAGTGATGTGGTTGACTAAGTCTATGTGTGTAGAGTGATGTGGTTGACTATGTGTGTAGAGTGATGTGGTTGACTAAGTCTATGTGTGTAGAGTGATGTGGTTGACTAAGTCTATGTGTGTAATGAGTGATGTGGTTGACTAAGCCTATGTGTGTAGAGTGATGTGGTTCACTAAGCCTATGTGTGTAGAGTGATGTGGTTGACTAAGCCTATGTGTGTAGAGTGATGTGGTTCACTAAGCCTATGTGTGTAGAGTGATGTGGTTCACTAAGCCTATGTGTGTAGAGTGATGTGGTTGACTAAACCTATGTGTGTAGAGTGATGTGGTTGACTAAACCTGTGTGTAGAGTGATGTGGTTGACTAAACCTATGTGTGTAGAGTGATGTGGTTGACTAAACCTATGTGTGTAAAGTTGATTGTCTTCCTCTAATTTCAGTCTTGTTTTTTTCCCAAAGGTACCCGGGTGGATTTAAACAAGTCACAGCCACCCAGCTACATTCGAAAGACCCCAAAGCAGTAAGTATTGAGAGTCAGTTTATTAGGTACACTTGTCTAGTACCGAGTCGGACCCCACCCTTTTGCCTCCAGAACAGCCAGAATTCTTGGGGAACATTCCACAGGGATGTTGGTCCATGTTGACGCGATGGCGTCACGCAGTTGCTGCAGATTGGATGGCGGTACACCACAGCAACCAGCCTGTACCATTGACACCATCAGGACTCTGAAGGCCATCAGCTTGACTCAACAGAAACCGCCATTCGTCGGACCAGAGAATGTTTTTCCACTTCTCAAGTGTTGGTGATCATGTTCCCACTGGAGACACTTCTTCTTGTTATTAGCTGATAGGAGTGGAACCCCGGTGTGGTCGTCTGCTGCAACAGTCCATCCATGACAGGAAGCGACGAGATGTGTGTTCTGAGATGCTGTTCAACACACCACTGTTGTGCTGTTATTTGTCTGTTTGTGGCCTGGTTATGGTTATTTGTCTGCCTGTTGACTTGCACCATTCTTCTCCTTCTCCTTCCACGTCTCTCATCAACCAGCTGTTTTACAGGACTGCAGCTGACTGGATGTTTTGTGTTTGTCGCTCCGTTCCTCTGTAAACTCTGGACGTTGTCGTGTGTGAAAAGCCCAGGAATGCAGCCATTTCTGAGGTACTGGATCCGGCGAGCCTGGTACCGACGGTCATACCGCGCTCAAAGTCGCTTAGGTCACTGGTTTTAGAAGGGTAACTGAATGCCTCGATGCCTGTCTGCCTGCTTTATATAGCAAGCCACAGCCACGTGACGACTCACTGTCTGTAGTGAACAGGATGGTGTACCTAATAAACTGACCGGTGAGTTAACTACTGTTTTATAGAGCAAGCCACAGCCACGTGACGACTCACTGTCTGTAGTGAACAGGATGGTGTACCTAATAAACTGACCGGTGAGTTAACTACTGTTTTATTGGTGGGGCCACTGCAGTCTGTTTGGAAACACTGAATAAACACTGTCCTCTCAGGTGTACAGTAACTTCAGCCTTTAAAGTTTCATTCGTTCAGGACAGTAGTTGCATTTTGCATTGCTGTTATGTATCGATGTTCATGTGATGAAATATGAGCTGTCACACAGTTGTGTGACGTGTTTTGTCTATAAAGGTTATAAATGGCCCGCTGGTGTGAGAGAGGGTGTGAGAGAGAGAGAGAGAATGAATTATGGTGTAATGAATTGTCTGTCCTTGTAAGTCTCCCGTCCCTCTGGTTCCAGAGGGGGAGTGTTCTCCTGCAGGATCATCAGGGAGGATTTCAGACAGAGACACTTGTGTATTATCACAGACACACAGGATCTCTGCTGATGCTGGTCTGTCAGACGATTAGACCTTTAGGACAAGGTCTACTGTAATCTGGGGAAAGGCCTAGCTGGGTGTGTATTATCACAGACACACAGGATCTCTGCTGATGCTGGTCTGTCAGACGTTTAGACCTTTAGGAGAAGGTCTACTGTAATATGGGGAAAGGCCTAGCTGGGTGTGTATTATCACAGACACACAGGATCTCTGCTGATGCTGGTCTGTCAGACGATTAGACCTTTAGGTGAAAGTCTACTGTAATCTGGGGAAAGGCCTAGCTGGGTGTGTATTATCACAGACACACAGGATCTCTGCTGATGCTGGTCTGTCAGACGATTAGACCTTTAGGTGAAAGTCTACTGTAATCTGGGGAAAGGCCTAGCTGGGTGTGTATTATCACAGACACACAGGATCTCTGCTGATGCTGGTCTGTCAGACGATTAGACCTTTAGGAGAAGGTCTACTGTAATCTGGGGAAAGGCCTAGCTGGGTGTGTATTATCACAGACACACAGGATCTCTGCTGATGCAGGTCTTTTAGACATTTAGACCTTTAGGAGAAGGTCTACTGTAATATGGGGAAAGGCCTAGCTGGGTGTGTATTATCACAGACACACAGGATCTCTGCTGATGCTGGTCTGTCAGACGATTAGACCTTTAGGCAAAGGTCTACTGTAATCTGGGGAAAGGCCTAGCTGGGTGTGTATTATCACAGACACACAGGATCTCTGCTGATGCTGGTCTGTCAGACGATTAGACCTTTAGGACAAGGTCTACTGTAATCTGGGGAAAGGCCTAGCTGGGTGTGTATTATCACAGACACACAGGATCTCTGCTGATGCTGGTCTGTCAGACGATTAGACCTTTAGGACAAGGTCTACTGTAATCTGGGGAAAGGCCTAGCTGGGTGTGTATTATCACAGACACACAGGATCTCTGCTGATGCTGGTCTGTCAGACGATTAGACCTTTAGGCAAAGGTCTACTGTAATCTGGGGAAAGGCCTAGCTGGGTGTGTATTATCACAGACACACAGGATCTCTGCTGATGCTGGTCTGTCAGACGATTAGACCTTTAGGCAAAGGTCTACTGTAATCTGGGGAAAGGCCTAGCTGGGTGTGTATTATCACAGACACACAGGATCTCTGCTGATGCTGGTCTGTCAGACGTTTAGACCTTTAGGTGAAAGTCTACTGTAATCTGGGGAAAGGCCTAGCTGGGTGTGTATTATCACAGACACACAGGATCTCTGCTGATGCTGGTCTGTCAGACGATTAGACCTTTAGGCAAAGGTCTACTGTAATCTGGGGAAAGGCCTAGCTGGGTGTGTATTATCACAGACACACAGGATCTCTGCTGATGCTGGTCTGTCAGACGTTTAGACCTTTAGGAGAAGGTCTACTGTAATCTGGGGAAAGGCCTAGCTGGGTGTGTATTATCACAGACACACAGGATCTCTGCTGATGCTGGTCTGTCAGACGATTAGACCTTTAGGCAAAGGTCTACTGTAATCTGGGGAAAGGCCTAGCTGGGTGTGTATTATCACAGACACACAGGATCTCTGCTGATGCTGGTCTGTCAGACGATTAGACCTTTAGGCAAAGGTCTACTGTAATCTGGGGAAAGGCCTAGCTGGGTGTGTATTATCACAGACACACAGGATCTCTGCTGATGCTGGTCTGTCAGACGTTTAGACCTTTAGGAAAGGTCTACTGTAATCTGGGGAAAGGCCTAGCTGGGTGTGTATTATCACAGACACACAGGATCTCTGCTGATGCTGGTCTGTCAGACGATTAGACCTTTAGGCAAAGGTCTACTGTAATCTGGGGAAAGGCCTAGCTGGGTGTGTATTATCACAGACACACAGGATCTCTGCTGATGCTGGTCTGTCAGACGATTAGACCTTTAGGCAAAGGTCTACTGTAATCTGGGGAAAGGCCTAGCTGGGTGTGTATTATCACAGACACACAGGATCTCTGCTGATGCTGGTCTGTCAGACGATTAGACCTTTAGGCAAAGGTCTACTGTAATCTGGGGAAAGGCCTAGCTGGGTGTGTATTATCACAGACACACAGGATCTCTGCTGATGCTGGTCTGTCAGACGATTAGACCTTTAGGTGAAAGTCTACTGTAATCTGGGGAAAGGCCTAGCTGGGTGTGTATTATCACAGACACACAGGATCTCTGCTGATGCTGGTCTGTCAGACGTTTAGACCTTTAGGAGAAGGTCTACTGTAATCTGGGGAAAGGCCTAGCTGGGTGTGTATTATCACAGACACACAGGATCTCTGCTGATGCAGGTCTGTTAGACGTTTAGACCTTTAGGAGAAGGTCTACTGTAATCTGGGGAAAGGCCTAGCTGGGTGTGTATTATCACAGACACACAGGATCTCTGCTGATGCAGGTCTGTCAGACGATTAGACCTTTAGGAGAAGGTCTACTGTAATCTGGGGAAAGGCCTAGCTGGGTGTGTATTATCACAGACACACAGGATCTCTGCTGATGCTGGTCTGTCAGACGTTTAGACCTTTAGGAGAAGGTCTACTGTAATCTGGGGAAAGGCCTAGCTGGGTGTGTATTATCACAGACACACAGGATCTCTGCTGATGCAGGTCTGTTAGACGTTTAGACCTTTAGGAGAAGGTCTACTGTAATCTGGGGAAAGGCCTAGCTGGGTGTGTATTATCACAGACACACAGGATCTCTGCTGATGCAGGTCTGTCAGACGATTAGACCTTTAGGCAAAGGTCTACTGTAATCTGGGGAAAGGCCTAGCTGGGTGTGTATTATCACAGACACACAGGATCTCTGCTGATGCTGGTCTGTCAGACGATTAGATCTTTAGGAGAAGGTCTACTGTAATCTGGGGAAAGGCCTAGCTGGGTGTGTATTATCACAGACACACAGGATCTCTGCTGATGCTGGTCTGTCAGACGTTTAGACCTTTAGGAGAAGGTCTACTGTAATCTGGGGAAAGGCCTAGCTGGGTGTGTATTATCACAGACACACAGGATCTCTGCTGATGCAGGTCTGTTAGAAGACCTTTAGGAGAAGGTCTACTGTAATCTGGGGAAAGGCCTAGCTGGGTGTGTATTATCACAGACACACAGGATCTCTGCTGATGCAGGTCTGTTAGACGTTTAGACCTTTAGGAGAAGGTCTACTGTAATCTGGGGAAAGGCCTAGCTGGGTGTGTATTATCACAGACACACAGGATCTCTGCTGATGCAGGTCTGTCAGACGATTAGACCTTTAGGAGAAGGTCTACTGTAATCTGGGGAAAGGCCTAGCTGGGTGTGTATTATCACAGACACACAGGATCTCTGCTGATGCTGGTCTGTCAGACGTTTAGACCTTTAGGAGAAGGTCTACTGTAATCTGGGGAAAGGCCTAGCTGGGTGTGTATTATCACAGACACACAGGATCTCTGCTGATGCAGGTCTGTTAGACGTTTAGACCTTTAGGAGAAGGTCTACTGTAATCTGGGGAAAGGCCTAGCTGGGTGTGTATTATCACAGACACACAGGATCTCTGCTGATGCAGGTCTGTCAGACGATTAGACCTTTAGGAGAAGGTCTACTGTAATCTGGGGAAAGGCCTAGCTGGGTGTGTATTATCACAGACACACAGGATCTCTGCTGATGCTGGTCTGTCAGACGATTAGATCTTTAGGAGAAGGTCTACTGTAATCTGGGGAAAGGCCTAGCTGGGTGTGTATTATCACAGACACACAGGATCTCTGCTGATGCTGGTCTGTCAGACGTTTAGACCTTTAGGAGAAGGTCTACTGTAATCTGGGGAAAGGCCTAGCTGGGTGTGTATTATCACAGACACACAGGATCTCTGCTGATGCAGGTCTGTTAGACGTTTAGACCTTTAGGAGAAGGTCTACTGTAATCTGGGGAAAGGCCTAGCTGGGTGTGTATTATCACAGACACACAGGATCTCTGCTGATGCTGGTCTGTCAGACGTTTAGACCTTTAGGTGAAAGTCTACTGTAATCTGGGGAAAGGCCTAGCTGGGTGTGTATTATCACAGACACACAGGATCTCTGCTGATGCTGGTCTGTCAGACGTTTAGACCTTTAGGAGAAGGTCTACTGTATTTCTGGGGAAAGGCCTAGCTGGGTGTGTATTATCACAGACACACAGGATCTCTGCTGATGCAGGTCTGTCAGACGTTTAGACCTTTAGGCGAAGGTCTACTGTATTTCTGGGGAAAGGCCTAGCTGGGTGTGTATTATCACAGACACACAGGATCTCTGCTGATGCTGGTCTGTCAGACGATTAGACCTTTAGGAGAAGGTCTACTGTAATCTGGGGAAAGGCCTAGCTGGGTGTGCAGGAAGATAAAGGAACAGCAGCACAGATTATTTACAACCCAGAGATGAACTTTTTCAAGGAATAAAACCAAACCCATTTCAGGTTAAATTCAGCTGTATGTTTTCTCTCCTCTCTGCCTTGCTCTTATTTAGATGGATGGTCTTATGTTTCAGTGTATACTTTTAGTTTGTGTTGCCTCGCATACATGAATGTTAATTAAATGTACCTATAGCTAAGCTCACGTATATACTAATTAAATGTACCTATAGCTAAGCTCACGTATATATTAGTTAAATGTACCTATAGCTAAGCCCACGTATATACTAATTAAATGTACCTGTAGCTAAGCCCACGTATATATTAATTAAATGTACCTATAGCTAAGCTCACATATATATTAATTAAATGTACCTATAGCTAAGCTCACGTATATATTAATTAAATGTACCTATAGCTAAGCTCACGTATATATTAATTAAATGTACCTATAGCTAAGCTCACGTATATATTAATTAAATGTACCTATAGCTAAGCTCACGTATATATTAGCTAAATGTACCTATAGCTAAGCTCACATATATTAATTAAATGTACCTATAGCTAAGCTCACGTATATATTAATTAAATGTACCTATAGCTAAGCTCACGTATATATTAATTAAATGTACCTATAGCTAAGCTCACGTATATATTAATTAAATGTACCTATAGCTAAGCTCACGTATATATTAATTAAATGTACCTATAGCTAAGCTCACGTATATATTAGTTAAATGTACCTATAGCTAAGCTCACGTATATCCTAATTAAATGTACCTATAGCTAAGCTCACGTATATATTAATTAAATGTACCTATAGCTAAGCTCACGTATATATTAGTTAAATGTACCTATAGCTAAGCTCACGTATATCCTAATTAAATGTACCTATAGCTAAGCCCACGTATATACTAATTAAATGTACCAATAGCTAAGCTCACGTGTATATACTAATTAAATGTACCAATAGCTAAGCCCACGTATATATTAATTAAATGTACCTGTAGCTAAGCCCACGTATATATTAGTTAAATGTACCTATAGCTAAGCTCACGTATATACTAATTAAATGTACCTATAGCTAAGCTCACGTATATACTAATTAAATGTACCAATAGCTAAGCTCACGTATATACTAATTAAATGTACCAATAGCTAAGCCCACGTGTATATACTAATTAAATGTACCTATAGCTAAGCCCACGTATATACTAATTAAATGTACCTATAGCTAAGCCCACGTGTATATACTAATTAAATGTACCTATAGCTAAGCTCACGTATATACTAATTAAATGTACCAATAGCTAAGCCCAGATATACATGAATCCTCCCTTTTCCAATTGTAGTGACTCATCTAGTTCCTAGCAGTGCAGTGACCCTCCTCCCCACATTACAATAAACCGGGCTGTAATTTACACCTTCCTTTGAGTTTAAGTGCTACATGTTCCCTTTCCCTCAGTCGACCTCCCGATGTTTCAACATGCTGCTGCTTCTCTCTGTTCATCTGATCAGCATAGTCACTTTAACTAGACATTCATGTACATACTACCTCAATTGGGCCGACCAACCAGTGCTCCAGCACATTGGCTAAGCAGGCTGTCTGCATTGTGTCCCACCACCCACCAACTCCTTTTTACACTACTGCTACTCTCTGTTCATCATATGCATAGTCACTTTAACCATATCTACATGTACATACTACCTCAATCAGCCTGACTAACCTGTGTCTGTATGTAGCCTCGCTACTGTATGTAGCCTCGCTACTGTATATAGCCTCGCTACTGTATGTAGCCTCGCTACTGTATGTAGCCTCGCTACTGTATGTAGCCTCACTACTGTATGTAGCCTCGCTACTGTATGTAGCCTGTCTTTTTACTGTTGTTTTATTTCTTTACTTACCTATTGTTCACCTAATACCTTCTTTGCACTATTGGTTAAAACCTGGAAGTAAGCATTTCCTACCCCAGAACAGCCACATGTTATCCAACCCCAGAACAGCCACATGTTATCCTACCCCAGAGCAGCCACATGTTATCCTACCCCAGAACAGCCACATGTTATCCTACCCCAGCACAGCCACATGTTATCCTACCCCAGCACAGCCACATGTTATCCTACCCCAGACCAGCCACATGTTATCCTACCCCAGACCAGCCACATGTTATCCTACCCCAGACCAGCCAGATGTTATCCTACCCCAGACCAGCCACATGTTATCCTACCCCAGAACAGCCACATGTTATCCTACCCCAGGACAGCCAGATGTTATCGTACCCCAGAACAGCCACATGTTATCCTACCCCAGCCCAGAGAACTGAACAGCCACATGTTATCCTACCCCAGAACAGCCACATGGTATCCTACCCCAGCCCAGAGAACATAGCAGCCACATGTTATCCTACCCCAGAACAGAGCAGCCACATGTTATCCTACCCCAGAACAGCAGCCACATGTTATCCTACCCCAGAACAGCAGCCACATGTTATTCTACCCCAGAACAGCAGCCACATGTTATCCTACCCCAGAACAGAGCAGCCACATGTTATGCTACCCCAGAACAGCAGCCACATGTTATCCTACCCCAGAACAGCAGCCACATGTTATTCTACCCCAGAACAGAGCAGCCACATGTTATCCTACCCCAGAACAGCAGCCACATGTTATTCTACCCCAGAACAGAGCAGCCACATGTTATCCTACCCCAGAACAGCAGCCACATGTTATCCTACCCCAGAACAGCAGCCACATGTTATCCTACCCCAGAACAGCAGCCACATGTTATCCTACCCCAGAACAGCAGCCACATGTTATTCTACCCCAGAACAGAGCAGCCACATGTTATGCTACCCCAGCCCAGCAGCCACATGTTATCCTACCCCAGAACAGCAGCCACATGTTATCCTACCCCAGCAGCCACATGTTATCCTACCCCAGAACAGCAGCCACATGTTATCCTACCCCAGCACAGCCACATGTTATCCAACCCCAGAACAGCCACACGTTATCCTACCCCAGCCCAAAGAACTGAACAGCCACATGGTATCCTACCCCAGCCCAGAGAACTGAATAGCTATATGTTATCCTACCCCAGAACAGAGAACAGAACAGCCACATGTTATCCTACCCCAGCCCAGAGAACAGAGCAGCCACATGTTATCCTACCCCAGAACAGCCACATGTTATCCTACCCCAGACCAGAGAACAGAGCAGCCACATGTTATCCTACCCCAGCCCAGAGAACTGAACAGCTACATGTTATCCTACCCCAGAGCAGCCACATGTTATCCTACCCCAGAGCAGCCACATGTTATCCTACCCCAGCACAGCCACATGTGATCCTACCCCAGACCAGCAACATGTTATCCTACCCCAGAGCAGCCACATGTTATCCTACCCCAGGATAGCCACATGTTATCCTACCCCAGGATAGCCACATGTTATCCTACCCCAGCACAGCCACATGTTATCCTACCCCAGAACAGAGAACTGAACAGCCACATGTTATCCTACCCCAGACCAGCCACATGTTATCCTACCCCAGACCAGCCACATGTTATCCTACCCCAGAGCAGCCACATGTTATCCTACCCCAGGATAACCACATGTTATCCTACCCCAGCCCAGAGAACTGAACAGCTACATGTTATCCTACCCCAGAGCAGCCACATGTTATCCTACCCCAGACCAGCCACATGTTATCCTACCCCAGACCAGCCACATGTTATCCTACCCCAGAGCAGCCACATGTTATCCTACCCCAGACCAGCCACATGTTATCCTACCCCAGACCAGCCACATGTTATCCTACCCCAGACCAGCCACATGTTATCCTACCCCAGCACAGCCACATGTGATCCTACCCCAGACCAGCCACATGTTATCCTACCCCAGAGCAGCCACATGTTATCCTACCCCAGGATAGCCACATGTTATCCTACCCCAGCACAGCCACATGTTATCCTACCCCAGCCCAGAGAACTAAACAGCCACATGTTATCCAACCCCAGACCAGCCACATGTTATCCAACCCCAGACCAGCCACATGTTATCCTACCCCAGACCAGCCACATGTTATCCTACCCCAGACCAGCCACATGTTATCCTACCCCAGACCAGCCACATGTTATCCTACCCCAGAGCAGCCACATGTTATCCTACCCCAGAGCAGCCACATGTTATCCTACCCCAGAGCAGCCACATGTTATCCTACCCCAGAACAGCCACATGTTATCCTACCCCAGCCCAGAGAACTGAACAGCCACATGTTATCCTACCTCAGAACAGCCACATGGTATCCTACCCCAGCCCAGAGAACTGAACAGCCACATGTTATCCTACCCCAGAATAGCCACATGGTATCCTACCCCAGCCCAGAGAACTGAACAGCTACATGTTATCCTATCCCAGTCCCATACTGTATAGCAGAATGGCCCAGGGCAGAGCTCCAAGACCTGGCCAACTGCCTGCCTGCCCCCAGCCCTCTCCAAACCTCCTCTCTCCCCTAACCCACCTCTCCCTAACTGTCCTCATCCCTCTCCTCAGCGCTCCTCCCCAGCCCTAGCCAGTTGCATCTTCCTTCCCCTCCTCTCTCTCTCCCCCTCCCGTCTCCAGCCCCCTCCAGCCCTCCTCAGGTTCCTCTAGCACGTTATACCTCCATTAATGAGATGGATGCATGTCTCTAGCTGAGTTATTCCAACGGGGGGAGAATCTATCACAGGTAATTGTGGGTAATGATCACATCGGGGTGACATCCACCTTCTGTAGCCGTGGTGACGGATGGTGTCCCTATACAACACACATCCGTCTTCCACACACCCCGGTCGTCATTTAACAGGAGTAGGACTGATTTAATTTTCACAGGGGATAGATATGTATGAAGGGATTAAGCTGGAAATGGTAGATGAGACATTTGGGACATTTGGATGTTTCTTCCCCTCACTTGGTTTTCTTATTGCAGAGGATGGATTTGAGTGGTGGACGGTTATGTAGGAATAACATGTCATTTTGATGGTTGGTTTGCCAACGGAAGGAGGGAGGGGCAGCTGGGAGCAGGGAGGGAGGGGCAGCTGGGAGCAGGGAGGGGCAGCTGGGAGCAGGGAGGGGCAGCTGGGAGCAGCTGGGAGCAGGGAGGGGCAGCTGGGAGCAGGGAGGGGCAGCTGGGAGCTGGGAGCAGGGAGGGGCAGCTGGGAGCAGGGAGGGGGCAGAGGAGGGACAGCTGGGAGCAGGGAGGGGCGGGGGGCAGAGGGGGGAGCGGTGGGGCAGGGAGGGGCAGAGGCACATTTTATGTAAACTTTATTTAAAGTCAGTTAAGAACAAATGATTATTTACCGGGGAACAATGGGTTAACTGCCTTGTTCAGGGGCAAAAGGACAGGTTTTTACCTTGTCAGCTCAGGGATTCGATCCAGCAACCTTTCGGTTACTGGCCCAACGCTCTAACCACTAGGCTACCTGCCTCCCCCGAGCTGAGCATTCAGGGTATTAGTTTGAGGATAACACCATTTTTTTCACACGACCTAAATGATTTGCTACCAGTTGGCGATCGTGACACATCGCTCCAAGAAACACTGAATATGTGTCACACCACAGAGTGAGGGAGGGATACGAGGAATACAAACCCTATTGCAGGGTTATAGTAAAGAGTCTCCCCTGTAGACAACTTTATATCTAAAGAGGGTAAGGTAGAGGAGATATTACCATATTGCTTAATCTAGTACCTTCTATCAGATCCACCCAAGTGTCTCTATATATATATATATATATATATGCCATTTAGCAGACGCTTTTATCCAAAGCGACTTACAGTCATGTGTGCATACATTCTACTTATGGGTGGTCCCGGGATCGAACCCACTACCCTGGCGTTACAAGCGCCATGCTCTACCAACTGAGCTACACAGGGGATAGGGGTAAATAGAGGGGTTGTTTCTGGACAGGGTCATAGAGAACAGACCTGAGGGGTTTTGTACAAAGAAGAATCAATTATTTAGCCAGCTGACTTTGATGAACATCCAGAAATATCTATTGTTTTTCGGTTTCATTTAAGAAAGCTAAACTTATGTGTTTCTGGATGTTGGGTAAATTAGACCATGTCCGTTTTAAAGTATATACTTCTAAGAACAAATGAGGGAGATTAGCTGGCTGACTCATTGATCCTGCTTAGTAGTATCCCTGTCTGGACCTAACAGGATCTCTACTGGTCACCACTGCAGACATATTAAAGGTTCAATGATGGACCTCAACCTTGTTCTTCTCCAGAGCTGTAACCATGACAACCCTGATCCAACTGTCTCATATCAAATGTCTGTGAAAGTGTCCCGAATGGCACCCTATTCCCTATATAGTGCTTTAGGATACCCTGGATAGTGATCTAGGATTCCCTATATAGTGATCTAGGATACCCTGGATAGTGCTTTAGGATACCCTGGATAGTGCACTAGGATACCCTATATAGTGCTTTAGGATACCCTGGATAGTGCACTAGGATACCCTGGATAGTGCGCTAGGATTCCCTATATAGTGATCTAGGATTCCCTATATAGTGCGCTAGGATTCCCTATATAGTGATCTAGGATTCCCTATATAGTGATCTAGGATTCCATATATAGTGCGCTAGGATTCCCTATATAGTGATCTAGGATTCCCTATATAGTGCGCTAGGATTCCCTATATAGTGCGCTAGGATTCCATATATAGTGCGCTAGGATTCCCTATATAGTGATCTAGGATTCCCTATATAGTGATCTAGGATTCCCTATATTGTGATCTAGGATTCCCTATATAGTGATCTAGGATTCCCTATATAGTGATCTAGGATTCCCTATATAGTGATCTAGGATTCCCTATATAGTGATCTAGGATTCCCTATATTGTGATCTAGGATTCCCTGTATAGTGATCTAGGATTTCCTGTATAGTGATCTAGGATTCCCTGTATAGTGATCTAGGATTCCCTGTATAGTGATCTAGGATTCCCTATATAGTGATCTAGGATTCCCTATATAGTGATCTAGGATTCCCTATATAGTGATCTAGGATTCCCTATATAGTGATCTAGGATTCCCTATATAGTGATCTAGGATTCCCTATATAGTGATCTAGGATTCCCTATATAGTGATCTAGGATTCCCTATATAGTGATCTAGGATTCCCTATATAGTGATCTAGGATTCCCTATATACTTCAATAGGATTCCCTATATAGCGATCTAGGATTCCCTATATAGCGATCTAGGATTCCCTATATAGTGATCTAGGATTCCCTATATACTTCAATAGGATTCCCTATATAGCGATCTAGGATTCCCTATATAGCGATCTAGGATTCCCTATATAGTGATCTAGGATTCCCTATATTGTGATCTAGGATTCCCTATATAGCGATCTAGGATTCCCTATATAGTGATCTAGGATTCCCTATATACTTCATTAGGATTCCCTATATAGTGATTTAGGATTCCCTATAGTGGGCTAGTGTGCCATTAGGGACTGAATCTGAGTAGCCTATCCAAGCGCTGGATCCAGAGTCCACTCTTCTTCTATCTTCCTCTTCTTCCTCCAGATAGTGAAGCTGGCAGTGTACGGGATGCTGCCTAGGAACCTCTCCAGAAGGACCATGATGCAACGACTACACCTCTTCCCTGAAGATGTAAGACTTGTCTTTTAAGACTTTCACATCTAATATGTGTGAAGATGAAATGAGATGTTTTAGTAAAAAGAATGATGCCACACACGACACCTCTTCCCTGAAGATAAAATAACTGGTCTTTATTCTCCTGTTGTGGACTGAATATGTCTTGACATGTTGATTTGATTGACTTTAATTTGTTTAGTCATTTTAAATGATGACACATTCAGCCAAGAACAGACATAGAAATATCAGCGATAACACAAGTCTGACTCGTTTCCAATTAAACGCAAGTCTGACTCGTTTCCAATCAACGCAAGTCTGACTGGTTTCCAATCAACGCAAGTCTGACTGGTTTCCAATCAACGCAAGTCTGACTGGTTTCCAATCAACGCAAGTCTGACTGGTTTCCAATCAACGCAAGTCTGACTGGTTTCCAATCAACGCAAGTCTGACTGGTTTCCAATCAACGCAAGTCTGACTGGTTTCCAATCAACGCAAGTCTGACTGGTTTCAATCAACGCAAGTCTGACTGGTTTCCAATCAACGCAAGTCTGACTGGTTTCCAATCAACGCAAGTCTGACTGGTTTCCAATCAACGCAAGTCTGACTGGTTTCCAATCAACGCAAGTCTGACTGGTTTCCAATCAACGCAAGTCTGACTGGTTTCCAATCAACGCAAGTCTGACTGGTTTCCAATCAACGCAAGTCTGACTGGTTTCCAATCAACGCAAGTCTGACTGGTTTCCAATCAACGCAAGTCTGACTGGTTTCCAATCAACGCAAGTCTGACTGGTTTCCAATCAACGCAAGTCTGACTGGTTTCCAATCAACGCAAGTCTGACTGGTTTCCAATCAACGCAAGTCTGACTGGTTTCCAATCAACGCAAGTCTGACTGGTTTCCAATCAACGCAAGTCTGACTGGTTTCCAATCAACGCAAGTCTGACTGGTTTCCAATCAACGCAAGTCTGACTGGTTTCTCAACGCAAGTCTGACTGGTTTCAATCAACGCAAGTCTGACTGGTTTCCAATCAACGCAAGTCTGACTGGTTTCCAATCAACGCAAGTCTGACTGGTTTCAATCAACGCAAGTCTGACTGGTTTCAATCAACGCAAGTCTGACTGGTTTCCAATCAACGCAAGTCTGACTGGTTTCCAATCAACGCAAGTCTGACTGGTTTCCAATCAACGCAAGTCTGACTGGTTTCCAATCAACGCAAGTCTGACTGGTTTCCAATCAACGCAAGTCTGACTGGTTTCCAATCAACGCAAGTCTGACTGGTTTCCAATCAACGCAAGTCTGACTGGTTTCCAATCAACGCAAGTCTGACTGGTTTCCAATCAACGCAAGTCTGACTGGTTTCCAATCAACGCAAGTCTGACTGGTTTCCAATCAACGCAAGTCTGACTGGTTTCCAATCAACGCAAGTCTGACTGGTTTCCAATCAACGCAAGTCTGACTGGTTTCCAATCAACGCAAGTCTGACTGGTTTCCAATCAACGCAAGTCTGACTGGTTTCCAATCAACGCAAGTCTGACTGGTTTCCAATCAACGCAAGTCTGACTGGTTTCCAATCAACGCAAGTCTGACTGGTTTCCAATCAACGCAAGTCTGACTGGTTTCCAATCAACGCAAGTCTGACTGGTTTCCAATCAACGCAAGTCTGACTGGTTTCCAATCAACGCAAGTCTTGGTTTCCAATCAACGCAAGTCTGACTGGTTTCCAATCAACGCAAGTCTGACTGGTTTCCAATCAACGTCTGACTGGTTTCCAATCAACGCAAGTCTGACTGGTTTCCAATCAACGTCTGACTGGTTTCCAATCAACGCAAGTCTGACTGGTTTCCAATCAACGCAAGTCTGACTGGTTTCCAATCAACGCAAGTCTGACTGGTTTCCAATCAACGCAAGTCTGACTGGTTTCCAATCAACGCAAGTCTGACTGGTTTCCAATCAACGCAAGTCTGACTGGTTTCCAATCAACGCAAGTCTGACTGGTTTCCAATCAACGCAAGTCTGACTGGTTTCCAATCAACGCAAGTCTGACTGGTTTCCAATCAACGCAAGTCTGACTCGTTTCCAATCAACGCAAGTCTGACTGGTTTCCATTGTGGTAAAGCATTTAGACACGTCTAGTCTGACTCTAGCTTCTCATTATACGGTATATAAATATAAAAGTCTTACTTTCCTTTGACTTGCACCTCTCTCTAACCCAGGTGTGTTTTCCCTCTCTGAAAAGTAAAGACACCTACAAACCTAAGACTGTGTTCCTGTCCCTGGTTAGAGCCGAGGTGCCATACAGATCCATGAAATGACTGTTGTATGTAATTGTATGGCAGGATCTTCCTGAGGACATCCTTCTGAACCTGACGGAGGAGCTGCCTCAGCCCAGAGAGATCCCTCGCAGGCTGAATGAGTACAGCCAGGAGGAGCGAGAAGCCTTCCCCACTGTGTGGACCCCGTGAGTACCTTCTTCTCCCAGCCTTCCTCCATGGACGCATACGTGCAAACACACACACACACACCCTCTCTCTCACATCTTCACACACACACACACCATCCTTAATCACACCCACATATCCTCACACACACACACCCTCTTTCAAATCTTCACACACACACACACACCATCCTTAATCACACCCACATATCCTCACACACACACACACACACCATCCTTAATCACACCCACATCCCTCACACAACAACCTCTTTCAAATCTTCACAGACTGGTTTATAGAGGAACAGATCCTTTATCACAACGGACATATCCTCACAGACAACACCCTCTTTCAAATCTTCACATAGACAACACACTCCTTTATAGACACCCACTGGTATCCTCAGGAACGGACTGGTTTATAGAGGAACGGACTGGTTTATCCAGGGGCCTCTAGCTCATTTAGAACAACCTGTTTTATAGAGGAACAGACTGGTTTATAGAGGAACAGACTGGTTTATAGAGGAACGGACTGGTTTATAGAGGAACGGACTGGTTTATAGAGGAACGGACTGGTTTATAGAGGAACGGACTGGTTTATAGAGGAACGGACTGGTTTATAGTGGAACGGACTGGTTTATAGTGGAACGGACTGGTTTATAGAGGAACGGACTGGTTTATAGCGGAACGGACTGGTTTATAGCGGAACGGACTGGTTTATAGCGGAACAGACTGGTTTATAGCGGAACAGACTGGTTTATAGTGGAACAGACTGGTTTATAGAGGAACAGACACATTTAGAACAGACTGGTTTATAGAGGAACAGACTGGTTTATAGTGGAACAGACTGGTTTATAGAGGAACAGACTGGTTTATAGAGGAACAGACACATTTAGAACAGACTGGTTTATAGAGGAACAGACTGGTTTATAGAGGAACAGACTGGTTTACAGAGGGACAGACTGGTTTACAGAGGGACAGACTGGTTTACAGAGGGACAGACTGGTTTACAGAGGGACAGACTGGTTTACAGAGGGACAGACTGGTTTATAGAGGAACATACTGGTTTATAGAGGAACAGACTGGTTTATTTGAGTAAGAGACACATGCCATAGTTCCATTACAGACTGCTGTGTTCCTTCAGCCATGGCAGTGATCCATCGTTCCTCAGTCCACAGCCTGCTATTCACATCAGCCGTGACGCAGTTAAATGCCTTATGATGCTGCTCTCTACCAGAGCGGGCAAATCTTTAAGCATTTTATGACCTAAATGTTACGCTAGCTTTAGCTTACCACAAACATTCAAATAACTAGTAGAAACCCAAAATAATTATTTAGTGAAAACATTTTTGTGTGTGTTCGTGTGAAACCTACTTCTGTTATTACCGGTAAGTAAGGATGGGAGAAGTATAGCACCGTCTTCCTCTTTATTGATGTGAGAAACGGGATCTTGTTACCGGGCTGACAAATGATTCCATTATGATAAAGAGCACGGCCTGTTGAAACGCGATCGGTCATGTTCCTATAGAGTTAAGTGGCTCAATGAGGGGAAATGGTGGTCTGGGCCATGGACTGACCCCTCATTCACACACACACACACACACACACACACACACACACACACACACACACACACACACACACACACACACACACACACACACACACACACACACACACACACACACACACACACACACACGAGGCCCTAACAATGCTGATTGCAATGGAAAGCCAATGCTGTAGAGTGGTGGCTGAGATGGAACCCCGTTGGGGTTGTTGATGTTTCTCTCAAGATTGAGACTGTGGACTTCACTTTTTCAAACACTGACACCCCACGTGTGTTAATGCACTTAAGATCTTTCCTTTTAAAGCCGTATTGAAATACTAGAGAGGTACTCTGTCATCGAATTCATGCTAACTATTTATGAGGCCAGTAATTCACCCCAATGAGCAGTGGAACCGAGGAGGGTTTTATAGAGAGCAGTATGTTTATATGGGGTTTCTCTAGTAACCACCGCAGTGATTGGTCAGGACGACCCTACGGAGCGTGTCCGTTAAAACATATCACACAGGAAATAGACATTGACGTGATAATGAGACGGCCAGAACAGCCACTACGTTACTTCCTGTCTGTAATGAAAAGAAATCTGGAGTTTTCAACCTGACAGAAAACAGTGACATTCCAGAACACCGTGACATCATTCTTGTAGTGTAATGTTTGGCCCACTGGGAGAATGTTTGGCCCACTGGGAGAATGTTTGGCCCACTGGGAGAATGTTTGGCCCACTGGGAGAATGTTTGGCCCACTGGGAGAATGTTTGGCCCACTGGGAGAATGTTTGGCCCACTGGGAGAATGTTTGGCCCACTGAGAGAATGTTTGGCCCACTGGGAGAATGTTTGGCCCACTGGGAGAATGTTTGGCCCACTGGGAGAATGTTTGGCCCACTGGGAGAATGTTTGGCCCACTGGGAGAATGTTTGGCCCACTGGGAGAATGTTTGGCCCAATGTTTGGCCCACTGGGAGAATGTTTGGCCGACTGGGAGAATGTTTGGCCGACTGGGAGAATGTTTGGCCCACTGGGAGAATGTTTGGCCCACTGGGAGAATGTTTGGCCTACTGGGAGAATGTTTGGCCTACTGGGAGAATGTTTGGCCTACTGGGAGAATGTTTGGCCTACTGGGAGAAGGCTGCTGCTGCTGAGGTTCAGGGGGAATCTGAGATTCTGATCACACAAACTCAAATGGACTGCAGCTATAACTCACTTGGAATAACACAGAAGTGACTTGATGTAGTGTTTATAGGGAGTTAACTGGTGTAGTGGTTACAGGGTGTTAACTGGTGTAGTGGTTATAGGGTGTTAACTGGTGTAGTGGTTATAGGGTGTTAACTGGTGTAGTGGTTATAGGGTGTTAACTGGCGTAGTGGTTACAGGGTGTTAACTGGCGTAGTGCTTATAGGGTGTTAACTGGCATAGTGGTTATAGGGTGTTAACTGGCGTAGTGGTTATAGGGTGTTAACTGGTGTAGTGGTTATAGGGTGTTAACTGGTGTAGTGGTTATAGGGAGTTAACAGGAGGAGACTGAGAACTGAGTCGGTGGTGTCTGTGTGTGAGAATAGAGGAGTGGTCGGCCGCCAGCACTGAGAGAAATCACTCTTCTAGTTGGTTTCCACAGCAGGAGAGGAGAATGGAACTATCAAAATAACGACTACTGTACTTCGTTCTATAGCTAGGATAGCATCATGTTGTTGATGTTCTATAGCTAGGATAGCATCATGTTGTTGATGTTCTATAGCTAGGATAGCATCATGTTGTTGATGTTCTATAGCTAGGATAGCATCATGTTGTTGATGTTCTATAGCTAGGATAGCATCATGTTGTTGATGTTCTATAGCTAGGATAGCATCATGTTGTTGATGTTCTATAGCTAGGATAGCATCATGTTGTTGATGTCCTAGTTCTATAGCTAGGATAGCATCATGTTGTTGATGTTCTAGTTCTATAGCTAGGATAGCATCATGTTGTTGATGTTCTATAGCTAGGATAGCATCATGTTGTTGATGTTCTATAGCTAGGATAGCATCATGTTGTTGATGTCCTATAGCTAGGATAGCATCATGTTGTTGATGTCCTATAGCTAGGATAGCATCATGTTGTTGATGTTCTATAGCTAGGATAGCATCATGTTGTTGATGTCCTAGTTCTATAGCTAGGATAGCATCATGTTGTTGATGTTCTATAGCTAGGATAGCATCATGTTGTTGATGTTCTATAGCTAGGATAGCATCATGTTGTTGATGTTCTATAGCTAGGATAGCATCATGTTGTTGATGTTCTATAGCTAGGATAGCATCATGTTGTTGATGTTCTATAGCTAGGATAGCATCATGTTGTTGATGTTCTATAGCTAGGATAGCATCATGTTGTTGATGTCCTATAGCTAGGATAGCATCATGTTGTTGATGTTCTATAGCTAGGATAGCATCATGTTGTTGATGTTCTATAGCTAGGATAGCATCATGTTGTTGATGTTCTATAGCTAGGATAGCATCATGTTGTTGATGTTCTATAGCTTAGGATATTATCATGTTGTTGATCTAGTTCTATAGCTAGGATAGCATCATGTTGTTGATCTAGTTCTATAGCTAGGATAGCATCATGTTGTTGATCTAGTTCTATAGCTAGGATAGCATCATGTTGTTGATCTAGTTCTATAGCTAGGATAGCATCATGTTGTTGATGTCCTATAGCTAGGATAGCATCATGTTGTTGATGTCCTATAGCTAGAATAGCATCATGTTGTTGATGTCCTAGTTCTATAGCTAGGATAGCATCATGTTGTTGATGTCCTAGTTCTATAGCTAGGATAGCATCATGTTGTTGATGTCCTAGTTCTATAGCTAGGATAGCATCATGTTGTTGATGTCCTAGTTCTATAGCTAGGATAGCATCATGTTGTTGATGTTCTATAGCTAGGATAGCATCATGTTGTTGATGTCCTAGTTCTATAGCTAGGATAGCATCATGTTGTTGATGTCCTAGTTCTAGGATAGCATCATGTTGTTGATGTTCTATAGCTAGGACAGCATCATACTGTTGATGTCCTAGTTGCAATTCGTCTCATTGTCATCCGTCTGCAATCTACTCTAGATGGGTCACCTCTAAGCTAAGACGAGCTCTATGGTTTCTGGAATCCACTCTGGTTTTTGCTCAGACATTCTCACTGACTGCCTCTGTGGCTCAGTGTAAACAATCTCTGAATAAATAGTCTGGTTAGATTTGCAAGCCCCGGTAAGCCTAATAGAAATGGGATTGGCATTATCATAAATATGTATTTACCTCATGTAGTCCGTGGCGGGTTGAGACAGCCAGGCCCACTATACTCTCCCCCAGGAGTGATGTATTATGTGTCTCAGTGAGGAGCTCTGCCCCTGATTCAGTGGCACTTTTCCACTTTTGTTAATGTGGTGAGGCACGATGCCCAGCCAAGGCTACGGTGCCAGGCTCAGTTACTGTGAGGGATGGTCTGCCAGCGTCCCTGCCCTGAAACATAGCCTGCTATACTGTGGCCTTCATTTCTAACCCACTGTGAGCTATACTGTAGCTAGGGAGGCTGCCTCACTGTGAAGGATGGCTAGATAGACCTGACCGGAACCGCAGGCTGCTATACTGTGGCCTCACTGTGAAGGATGGATAGCTAGACCTGCCCTGAACCGCAGGCTGCTATACTGTGGCCTCACTTTGAAGGATAGCTAGCTAGACCTGCCCTGAACCGCAGGCTGCTATACTGTGGCCTCACTGTGAAGGATGGATAGCTAGACCTGCCCTGAACCGCAGGCTGCTATACTGTGGCCTCACTGTGAAGGATGGATAGCTAGACCTGCCCTGAACCGCAGGCTGCTATACTGTGGCCTCACTTTGAAGGATAGCTAGCTAGACCTGCCCTGAAGGAGGAGCCCCAGACATACAGTCACTAGCTATAGACGGGAGGAGCCCCAGACATACAGTCACTAGCTATAGACGGGAGGAGCCCCAGACGTACAGTCACTAGCTATAGAAAGGAGCCTGTACCCCAGACGTACAGTCACTAGCTATAGACAGGAGGAGCCCCAGACGTACAGTCACTAGCTATAGAAAGGAGGAGCCCCAGACATACAATCACTAGCTATAGAAAGGAGGAACCCCAGACATACAGTCACTAGCTATAGACAGGGGGAACCCCAGACATACAGTCACTAGCTATAGAAAGGAGGAACCCCAGACATACAGTCACTAGCTATAGAAAGGAGGAACCCAAGACATACAGTCACTAGCTATAGAAAGGAGAAGCCCCAGACATACAGTCACTAGCTATAGAAAGGAGGAACCCCAGACATACAGTCACTAGCTATAGAAAGGAGGAACCCCAGACGTACAGTCACTAGCTATAGAAAGGAGAAGCCCCAGACATACAGTCACTAGCTATAGAAAGGAGAAGCCCCAGACATACAGTCACTAGCTATAGAAAGGAGAAGCCCCAGACATACAGTCACTAGCTATAGAAAGGAGGAACCCCAGACATACAGTCACTAGCTATAGAAAGGAGGAACCCCAGACATACAGTCACTAGCTATAGAAAGGAGAAGCCCCAGACATACAGTCACTAGCTATAGAAAGGAGAAGCCCCAGACATACAGTCACTAGCTATAGAAAGGAGGAACCCCAGACATACAGTCACTAGCTATAGAAAGGAGGAACCCCAGACATACAGTCACTAGCTATAGAAAGGAGAAGCCCCAGACATACAGTCACTAGCTATAGAAAGGAGAAGCCCCAGACATACAGTCACTAGCTATAGAAAGGAGGAGCCCCAGACATACAGTCACTAGCTATAGAAAGGAGAAGCCCCAGACATACAGTCACTAGCTATAGAAAGGAGGAACCCCAGACATACAGTCACTAGCTATAGAAAGGAGCCTGTACCCCAGACATACAGTCACTAGCTATAGAAAGGAGGAACCCCAGACATACAGTCACTAGCTATAGACAGGAGGAACCCCAGACATACAGTCACTAGCTATAGAAAGGAGGAACCCCAGACATACAGTCACTAGCTATAGACAGGAGGAACCCCAGACATACAGTCACTAGCTATAGAAAGGAGGAACCCCAGACATACAGTCACTAGCTATAGAAAGGAGAAGCCCCAGACATACAGTCACTAGCTATAGAAAAGAGCCTGTACCCCAGACATACAGTCACTAGCTATAGAAAGGAGGAACCCCAGACATACAGTCACTAGCTATAGAAAGGAGGAACCCCAGACATACAGTCACTAGCTATAGAAAGGAGGAACCCCAGACATACAGTCACTAGCTATAGAAAGGAGGAACCCCAGACATACAGTCACTAGCTATAGAAAGGAGGAACCCCAGACATACAGTCACTAGCTATAGAAAGGAGGAGTCCCAGACATACAGTCACTAGCTATAGAAAGGAGGAACCCCAGACATACAGTCACTAGCTATAGAAAGGAGGAACCCCAGACATACAGTCACTAGCTATAGAAAGGAGGAACCCCAGACATACAGTCACTAGCTATAGAAAGGAGGAACCCCAGACATACAGTCACTAGCTATAGAAAGGAGGAACCCCAGACATACAGTCACTAGCTATAGAAAGGAGGAACCCCAGACATACAGTCACTAGCTATAGAAAGGAGGAACCCCAGACATACAGTCACTAGCTATAGAAAGGAGGAACCCCAGACATACAGTCACTAGCTATAGAAAGGAGGAACCCCAGACGTACAGTCACTAGCTATAGAAAGGAGCCTGTACCCCAGACATACAGTCACTAGCTATAGAAAGGAGGAACGCCAGACATACAGTCACTAGCTATAGAAAGGAGAAGCCCCAGACATACAGTCACTAGCTATAGAAAGGAGGAACCCCAGACATACAGTCACTAGCTATAGAAAGGAGAAGCCCCAGACATACAGTCACTAGCTATAGAAAGGAGGAACCCCAGACATACAGTCACTAGCTATAGAAAGGAGGAACCCCAGACATACAGTCACTAGCTATAGAAAGGAGAAGCCCCAGACATACAGTCACTAGCTATAGAAAGGAGAAGCCCCAGACATACAGTCACTAGCTATAGAAAGGAGGAGCCCCAGACATACAGTCACTAGCTATAGAAAGGAGGAACCCCAGACATACAGTCACTAGCTATAGAAAGGAGGAACCCCAGACATACAGTCACTAGCTATAGAAAGGAGAAGCCCCAGACATACAGTCACTAGCTATAGAAAGGAGGAACCCCAGACATACAGTCACTAGCTATAGAAAGGAGGAACCCCAGACATACAGTCACTAGCTATAGAAAGGAGAAGCCCCAGACATACAGTCACTAGCTATAGAAAGGAGAAGCCCCAGACATACAGTCACTAGCTATAGAAAGGAGGAACCCCAGACATACAGTCACTAGCTATAGAAAGGAGGAACCCCAGACATACAGTCACTAGCTATAGAAAGGAGAAGCCCCAGACATACAGTCACTAGCTATAGAAAGGAGAAGCCCCAGACATACAGTCACTAGCTATAGAAAGGAGGAGCCCCAGACATACAGTCACTAGCTATAGAAAGGAGAAGCCCCAGACATACAGTCACTAGCTATAGAAAGGAGGAACCCCAGACATACAGTCACTAGCTATAGAAAGGAGCCTGTACCCCAGACATACAGTCACTAGCTATAGAAAGGAGGAGCCCCAGACGTACAGTCACTAGCTATAGAAAGGAGGAACGCCAGACATACAGTCACTAGCTATAGAAAGGAGGAGCCCCAGACGTACAGTCACTAGCTATAGAAAGGAGGAGTCCCAGACATACAGTCACTAGCTATAGAAAGGAGGAGTCCCAGACATACAGTCACTAGCTATAGAAAGGAGAAGCCCCAGACATACAGTCACTAGCTATAGAAAGGAGGAACCCCAGACATACAGTCACTAGCTATAGAAAGGAGGAACCCCAGACATACAGTCACTAGCTATAGAAAGGAGCCTGTTTCCCCAGACATACAGTCACTAGCTATAGAAAGGAGAAGCCCCAGACATACAGTCACTAGCTATAGAAAGGAGGAACCCCAGACATACAGTCACTAGCTATAGGAAGGAGGAGCCCCAGACATACAGTCACTAGCTATAGAAAGGAGGAACCCCAGACATACAGTCACTAGCTATAGGAAGGAGGAGCCCCAGACGTACAGTCACTAGCTATAGAAAGGAGGAGCCCCAGACGTACAGTCACTAGCTATAGGAAGGAGGAGCCCCAGACGTACAGTCACTAGCTATAGAAAGGAGGAGCCCCAGACGTACAGTCACTAGCTATAGAAAGGAGGAGCCCCAGACGTACAGTCACTAGCTATAGAAAGGAGGAGCCCCAGACGTACAGTCACTAGCTATAGAAAGGAGAAGCCCCAGACATACAGTCACTAGCTATAGAAAGGAGGAACCCCAGACATACAGTCACTAGCTATAGGAAGGAGGAACCCCAGACATACAGTCACTAGCTATAGAAAGGAGCCTGTACCCCAGACATACAGTCACTAGCTATAGAAAGGAGGAACCCCAGACATACAGTCACTAGCTATAGGAAGGAGCCTGTACCCCAGACATACAGTCACTAGCTATAGAAAGGAGCCTGTACCCCAGACATACAGTCACTAGCTATAGAAAGGAGCCTGTACCCCAGACATACAGTCACTAGCTATAGAAAGGAGCCTGTACCCCAGACATACAGTCACTAGCTATAGGAAGGAGCCTGTACCCCAGACATACAGTCACTAGCTATAGAAAGGAGCCTGTACCCCAGACATACAGTCACTAGCTATAGAAAGGAGCCTGTACCCCAGACATACAGTCACTAGCTATAGAAAGGAGCCTGTACCCCAGACATACAGTCACTAGCTATAGGAAGGAGCCTGTACCCCAGACATACAGTCACTAGCTATAGAAAGGAGCCTGTACCCCAGACATACAGTCACTAGCTATAGAAAGGAGCCTGTACCCCAGACATACAGTCACTAGCTATAGAAAGGAGCCTGTACCCCAGACATACAGTCACTAGCTATAGGAAGGAGCCTGTACCCCAGACATACAGTCACTAGCTATAGGAAGGAGCCTGTACCCCAGACATACAGTCACTAGCTATAGAAAGGAGGAACCCCAGACATACAGTCACTAGCTATAGGAAGGAGCCTGTACCCCAGACATACAGTCACTAGCTATAGGAAGGAGCCTGTACCCCAGACATACAGTCACTAGCTATAGGAAGGAGCCTGTACCCCAGACATACAGTCACTAGCTATAGAAAGGAGGAACCCCAGACATACAGTCACTAGCTATAGAAAGGAGGAACCCCAGACATACAGTCACTAGCTATAGAAAGGAGGAACCCCAGACATACAGTCACTAGCTATAGAAAGGAGGAACCCCAGACATACAGTCACTAGCTATAGAAAGGAGAAGCCCCAGACATACAGTCACTAGCTATAGAAAGGAGCCTGTACCCCAGACATACAGTCACTAGCTATAGAAAGGAGCCTGTTTCCCCAGTTGATTGCCTTTCCGTCTGGAATGTATATGATCTATATCATCTACTCCTCCATTTCAACGTGAAAAGCCTGTCTAGACATATGTATCACACTTATAAGGTAGCCTACATTTCAATCAACACTAAACCCTGTAGCTAACCCAGCTCACTCAAATTAATCACATTCATGGAATTTCTTTTTTTTTGGTTTAGCGAGCAATATTTTCCAAAAGAAGATTAAATTGACATTTGTCACGACCCTCACGTTGTCCATCCAGTGAGGAAATGTAGCCTTTTATTTAACTTCCCCTCACTTTGCGTGCGAATGTCATCAATCTCAAGTTAATTGTCCCAATCCTACCTTTCTCATGACATTTACACAAAGCCTGTGTCCCAACAGGGCACCCTTTTCCCTATGTAGTGCCCTACTTTTGACCTGGGCCCTTTATAAAGGGAACCGGGTGCCATTCAAGGTAAGAGCAGAACATGTGTCCTAAAGCTGTATTCTATTAGGGTTTTTTACTGCTGCTGAGAAGTGCTGTTTTTAATACGAAGACCAACTTAAAGGAGGAGACTTTATGAAACTTGTTAACAATTTTAAAGATGTTTTTTATTTTCTCAAAGACTTGAGCAGAGACGGTCCTTTTCTTTCAAATGAAAACGTTGAGATGAATAGTGTGATGTCTGGTGGGTGAAACATCACCTCAGGTGGTTTCCCTTTTTAAAATCGGGAGGAGGCTCCAAGTTGAATTCTTTCCAGTAACACCGTGTTCAAGGAACACTCCACGTTCACGACAGAAATGTCAAGGGGGCAATAAACCCTAAATGTAATTGATGATAGAACACATTTTAATGATCAAGACATGGAAACAAAACAGTGATTTTTATTTACATTTACATTTACATTTAAGTCATTTAGCAGACGCTCTTATCCAGAGCGACTTACAAATTGGTGCATTCACCTTATGACATCCAGTGGAACAGCCACTTTACAATAGTGCATCTACATATTTTAAGGGGGGAGGGGGGTGAGAAGGATTACTTTATCCTATCCTAGGTATTCCTTAAAGAGGTGGGGTTTCAGGTGTCTCCGGAAGGTGGTGATTGACTCCGCTGTCCTGGCGTCGTGAGGGAGTTTGTTCCACCATTGGGGAGCCAGAGCAGCGAACAGTTTTGACTGGGCTGAGCGGGAACTGTACTTCCTCAGTGGTAGGGAGGCGAGCAGGCCAGAGGTGGATGAACGCAGTGCCCTTATTTGGGTGTAGGGCCTGATCAGAGCCTGGAGGTACTGAGGTGCCGTTCCCCTCACAGCTCCGTAGGCAAGCACCATGGTCTTGTAGCGGATGCGAGCTTCAACTGGAAGCCAGTGGAGAGAGCGGAGGAGCGGGGTGACGTGAGAGAACTTGGGAAGGTTGAACACTAGACGGGCTGCGGCGTTCTGGATGAGTTGTAGGGGTTTAATGGCACAGGCAGGGAGCCCAGCCAACAGCGAGTTGCAGTAATCCAGACGGGAGATGACATGTGCCTGGATTAGGACCTGCGCCGCTTCCTGTGTGAGGCAGGGTCGTACTCTGCGGATGTTGTAGAGCATGAACCTACAGGAACGGGCCACCGCCTTGATGTTAGTTGAGAACGACAGGGTGTTGTCCAGGATCACGCCAAGGTTCTTAGCGCTCTGGGAGGAGGACACAATGGAGTTGTCAACCGTGATGGCGAGATCATGGAAAGTCCTTCCCCGGGAGGAAGAGCAGCTCCGTCTTGCCGATTCAGCTTGAGGTGGTGATCCGTCATCCACACTGATATGTCTGCCAGACATGCAGAGATGCGATTGGTCATCAGAAGGGGAAAGGAGAAGATTAATTGTGTGTCGTCTGCATAGCAATGATAGGAGAGACCATGTGAGGTTATGACAGAGCCAAGTGACTTGGTGTATAGCGAGAATAGGAGAGGGCCTAGAACAGAGCCCTGGGGGACACCAGTGGTGAGAGCGCATGGTGAGGAGACAGATTCTCGCCACGCCACCTGGTAGGAGCGACCTGTCAGGTAGGACGCAATCCAAGCGTGGGCCACGCCGGAGATGCCCAACTCGGAGAGGGTGGAGAGGAGGATCTGATGGTTCACAGTATCGAAGGCAGCCGATAGGTCTAGAAGGATGAGAGCAGAGGAGAGAGAGTTAGCTTTAGCGGTGCGGAGCGCCTCCGTGATACAGAGAAGAGCAGTCTCAGTTGAATGACTAGTCTTGAAACCTGACTGATTTGGATCAAGAAGGTCATTCTGAGAGAGATAGCGGGAGAGCTGACCAAGGACGGCACGTTCAAGAGTTTTGGAGAGAAAAGAAAGAACATTTACATTTACATTTAAGTCATTTAGCAGACGCTCTTATCCAGAGCGACTTACAAATTGGTGCATTCACCTTATGACATCCAGTGGAACAACCACTTTACAATAGTGCATCTAAATATTTTAAGGGGGGGGGGGTGAGAAGGATTACTTTATCCTATCCTAGGTATTCCTTAAAGAGGTGGGGTTTCAAGTGTCTCCGGAAGGTGGTGATTGACTCCGCTGTCCTGGCGTCGTGAGGGAGTTTGTTCCACCATTGGGGAGCCAGAGCAGCGAACAGTTTTGACTGAGCTGAGCGGGAACTGTACTTCCTCAGTGGTAGGGAGGCGAGCAGGCCAGAGGTGGATGAACGCAGTGCCCTTATTTGGGTGTAGGGCCTGATCAGAGCCTGGAGGTACTGAGGTGCCGTTCCCCTCACAGCTCCGTAGGCAAGCACCATGGTCTTGTAGCGGATGCGAGCTTCAACTGGAAGCCAGTGGAGAGAGCGGAGGAGCGGGGTGACGTGAGAGAACTTGGGAAGGTTGAACACTAGACGGGCTGCGGCGTTCTGGATGAGTTGTAGGGGTTTAATGGCACAGGCAGGGAGCCCAGCCAACAGCGAGTTGCAGTAATCCAGACGGGAGATGACAAGTGCCTGGATTAGGACCTGCGCCGCTTCCTGTGTGAGGCAGGGTCGTACTCTGCGGATGTTGTAGAGCATGAACCTACAGGAACGGGCCACCGCCTTGATGTTAGTTGAGAACGACAGTTTGTTGTCCAGGATCACGCCAAGGTTCTTAGCGCTCTGGGAGGAGGACACAATGGAGTTGTCAACCGTGATGGCGAGATCATGGAACGGGCAGTCCTTCCCCGGGAGGAAGAGCAGCTCCGTCTTGCCGAAGTTCAGCTTGAGGTGGTGATCCGTCATCCACACTGATATGTCTGCCAGACATGCAGAGATGCGATTCGCCACCTGGTCTGGTCTGTAGTTGTTGACATCGGAGGGATCGAGTGTAGGTTTTTTCAGAAGGGGTGCAACTCTCGCTCTCTTGAAGACGGAAGGGACGTAGCCAGCGGTCAGGGATAAGTTGATGAGCGAGGTGAGGTGAGGTAAGGGAGAAGGTCTCCGGAAATGGTCTGGAGAAGAGAGGAGGGGATAGGGTCAAGCGGGCAGGTTGTTGGGCGGCCGGCCGTCACAAGACGCGAGATTTCATCTGGAGAGAGAGGGGAGAAAGAGGTCAGAGCACAGGGTAGGGCACTGTGAGCAGAACCAGCGGTGTCGTTTGACTTAGCAAACGAGGATCGGATGTCGTCGACCTTCTTTTCAAAATGGTTGACGAAGTCATCTGCAGAGAGGGAGGAGGGGTGGGGAGGGGGAGGAGGATTCAGGAGGGAGGAGAAGGTGGCAAAGAGCTTCCTAGGGTTAGAGGCAGATGCTTGGAATTTAGAGTGGTAGAAAGTGGCTTTAGCAGCAGAGACAGAGGAGGAAAATGTAGAGAGGAGGGAGTGAAAGGATGCCAGGTCCGCAGGGAGGCGAGTTTTCCTCCATTTCCGCTCGGCTGCCCGGAGCCCTGTTCTGTGAGCTCGCAATGAGTCGTCAAGCCACGGAGCGGGAGGGGAGGACCGAGCCGGCCTGGAAGATAGGGGACATAGAGAGTCAAAGGATGTAGAAAGGGAGGAGAGGAGGGTTGAGGAGGCAGAATCAGGAGATAGGTTGGAGAAGGTTTGAGCAGAGGGAAGAGATGATAGGATGGAAGAGGAGAGAGTAGCGGGGGAGAGAGAGCGAAGGTTGGGACGGCGCGATACCATCCGAGTAGGGGCCGTGTGGGAAGTGTTGGATGAGAGCGAGATTTTTATCTGTCAACCTGTCTATAAAGATGGGAGTCTGAGAAAGAATAGGGAATCTGTTTCAGGCAACAACTCCACTTTGTAAACTACATTTCCCATAGTACTCTGCTCATCAGTGTATCTCACCCTAGCAGTCATCAGTATATAGTCCTGTCAGGACACAGTCATCAGTATATAGTCCTGTCAGCCCTAGCAGTCATCAGTATATAGTCCTGTCAGCCCTAGCAGTCATCAGTATATAGACCTGTCAGCCCTAGCAGTCATCAGTATATAGTCCTGTCAGGACACAGTCATCAGTATATAGTCCTGTCAGCCCTAGCAGTCATCAGTATATAGTCCTGTCAGCCCTAGCAGTCATCAGTATATAGTCCTGTCAGGACACAGTCATCAGTATATAGTCCTGTCAGCCCTAGCAGTCATCAGTATATAGTCCTGTCAGCCCTAGCAGTCATCAGTATATAGTCCTGTCAGGACACAGTCATCAGTATATAGTCCTGTCAGCCCTAGCAGTCATCAGTATATAGTCCTGTCAGCCCTAGCAGTCATCAGTATATAGTCCTGTCAGGACACAGTCATCAGTATATAGACCTGTCAGGACACAGTCATCAGTATATAGTCCTGTCAGGACACAGTCATCAGTATATAGTCCTGTCAGCCCTAGCAGTCATCAGTATATAGACCTGTCAGGACACAGTCATCAGTATATAGTCCTGTCAGGACACTGTCAGCCCTAGCAGTCATCAGTATATAGTCCTGTCAGCCCTAGCAGTCATCAGTATATAGTCCTGTCAGCCCTAGCAGTCATCAGTATATAGTCCTGTCAGGACACAGTCATCAGTATATAGACCTGTCAGGACACAGTCATCAGTATATAGTCCTGTCAGGACACAGTCATCAGTATATAGTCCTGTCAGCCCTAGCAGTCATCAGTATATAGACCTGTCAGGACACAGTCATCAGTATATAGTCCTGTCAGCCCTAGCAGTCATCAGTATATAGCCCTGTCAGGACACTGTCAGCCCTAGCAGTCATCAGTATATAGTCCTGTCAGGACACTGTCAGCCCTAGCAGTCATCAGTATATAGTCCTGTCAGGACACTGTCAGCCCTAGCAGTCATCAGTATATAGTCCTGTCAGGACACTGTCCACCCCTGCAGTCATCAGTATATAGTCCTGTCAGCCCTAGCAGTCATCAGTATATAGTCCTGTCAGGACACTGTCGGCCCTAGCAGTCATCAGTATATAGTCCTGTCAGGACACTGTCCACCCCTGCAGTCATCAGTATATAGTCCTGTCAGCCCTAGCAGTCATCAGTATATAGTCCTGTCAGCCCTAGCAGTCATCAGTATATAGTCCTGTCAGCCCTCGCAGTCATCAGTATATAGACCTGTCAGGACACTGTCAGCCCTAGCAGTCATCAGTATATAGACCTGTCAGCCCTAGCAGTCATCAGTATATAGACCTGTCAGCCCTAGCAGTCATCAGTATATAGTCCTGTCAGGACACTGTCATCAGTATATAGACCTGTCAGGACACTGTCAGCCCTAGCAGTCATCAGTATATAGTCCTGTCAGCCCTAGCAGTCATCAGTATATAGTCCTGTCAGGACACTGTCAGCCCTAGCAGTCATCAGTATATAGTCCTGTCAGGACACTGTCAGCCCTAGCAGTCATCAGTATATAGTCCTGTCAGGACACTGTCAGCCCTAGCAGTCATCAGTATATAGTCCTGTCGGGACACTGTCAGCCCTAGCAGTCATCAGTATATAGTCCTGTCAGGACACTGTCAGCCCTAGCAGTCATCAGTATATAGTCCTGTCAGGACACTGTCAGCCCTAGCAGTCATCAGTATATAGTCCTGTCGGGACACTGTCAGCCCTAGCAGTCATCAGTATATGGTCCTGTCAGGACACTGTCAGCCCTAGCAGTCATCAGTATATAGTCCAGTCAGGACACTGTCCACCCTAGCAGTCATCAGTATATAGTCCTGTCAGGACAGTGTCTGCCCTAGCAGTCATCAGTATATAGTCCTGTCAGGACACTGTCAGCCCTAGCAGTCATCAGTATATAGTCCTGTCAGGACAGTGTATTGTGATAAATGATGTGTTTCTCTGTTTACTGATCTAATCTTAAGAACCAATCAGTGAGCCCATTCAGGCCTGGAATTCCAGCGATGTAATTGACCTCGGGTGATGTTCAAGGTCAAACCAATCCTGGCCCTTTTTATTAAAGACCTAGTTGATATTCACTGACTGACATCACATCAACACTCACCAAGCACTCTGGACATGGTCTCAATCTAATACCGTCAACACATACTAATGTAATACAATATAAAGTTGTTTGTTGTGAATAGTACAGCTACTTTACTTAGTAATAACTGTCTTCTGTTTCTGCTTTTAAGACCATATTGCTGACATGATGGTTACCGCGGTGATATTTCATTCAACCTTCTACAGGTTATTCTTATTGAGATGACGTTTATGTTGCTGTTCTACATGATAGTTACCACGGTGATATTTAATTCAACCTTCTACAGGTTATTCTTATTGAGATGATAGTTACCACGGTGATATTTCATTCAACCTTCTACAGGTTATTTGCTGTTCTACATGATAGTTACCACGGTGATATTTCATTCAACCTTCTACAGGTTATTCTTATTGAGATGGCGTTTATGTTGCTGTTCTACATGACTGAGTTGTAACGTCCGTGTTGTTCTCTCTGCAGACCTGAAGACTACAGGATGAAGTGATCCATCAGCAGACTGTTGCTAGGCGTCTTCTTCTTCTTCTGTCCTGTTACTTGTACTGGCATTTTACATCCAGGTGACATTTACTGTACACACCACAAACCTTTTTCTGTCGTCCCAAATAATGTACAAAAATAAAACTAGTTCTCTTGTCAACTGTTTTTCTTTTTTTCTTCTTTTTCCGTGAGAATAAATCATGATGTATATTTCATCCTTTCTGTGGTGAAAGTTTGAGTTAAAAAAATTGACTTTCGTGTGTTTCATTCAACCTCAGCTGCAGTGAGAGATTCATTGGTGTGAGTCCCAAACGGTCCTCTATTCCCTGTTTAGTGCACTACTTTAGACCAGGGCTCTGATCAAAAGTAGTGCACTATACAGGGAATAGGGTGCCAGTTGGGACTTGAGCATCGGCTGCGGTCAGCTGCCTTTTTAGTTCTGTTGTATTTGAGAGAATATTAAAGTGGAGATTCTTTGCCTACCAGCCACAGACCATTTCTGCAGTCTCTTCTGAAGTCTGATCTCTCCTCTAATTCGACCACACTTCGACCTTAATTGATTTCAGATGCCTCTGAGACCTTTTTATAATGCCAGCATAGCCTCTTGATGTCTGGTGGCCCCTCAGGAAACCATTGTGGAAATGTACCTCAACAGTAAGCGTGATACTATAGTCGTTGGGCTCTTTTTTTAGACTGGGGAGTCAGCAACGTTTTCTAGTTTGGCTTCACTGGTGTTTACCACAGACAGCAGCACTGTCTGACACACTGTGTTGACTGGACTTGAAGAATCAACTGGACTCACGTGGTCCTGTTCAAATGAAGCCAGATTTACCTGTCAAGACAACCCATTTTGGCTGTTACAGGGTAAATGTCTCATTCTCTAGAGAAGCAGTTGATGGGAGTCCTGCTGTTCTTTTGAAAGAAGAAACATATTGTTTGTAGAATGCAGTGAGGCGACTGAATTTATATCAGAGGAGGACCGTCCTCAGTGAATTTCCTAAAAATGTCAATTGTAAAACTTTTTTTTAAGTTATCCTTTTTTAGATAAAACTATGCTAAATATATTCACGTCACAAAATAATTGATTAAAACACATGGTTTTGCAATGAAGGTCTAAAGTAGTCTCAGCGGCACTCTGTAGCCGGAGGACAGCTCGCTTCCGTCCTCTGGATACATTGACTTCAATACAAAACCTAGGAGGCTCATAGTTCTCACCCCCCTTCCATACACTTACACGGCAATTATGACAACTTTCAGAGGACGTCCTCCAACCTATCAGAGCTCTTGCAGTAAGAACTGACATGTTGTCCACCCAATCAAATGATCAGAGAATAAATCTAGTTCTAAAAGCATAAGCTACAGATAGTTAGCACTGCAGTGCATAAAATATGGCGAGTAGTTGACTCAGAGAGAGAAAGACATTAGTTGAACAAATTCATTTCTTCCAAAATGAAGGAGAAGCAAGAGAGCGAGTGTTTTTCAGTTTCACTTACTTAGCTAGCAAATGCAGGTAGCTAGTTTAGCCTACTCAAACAGAGGGATGCTATGTTAGCTAGCTGGCTATAACAGAGGGATGCTATGTTAGCTAGCTGGCTATGACAGAGGGATGCTATGTTAGCTAGCTGGCTATAACAGAGGGATGCTATGTTAGCTAGCTGGCTATAACAGAGGGATGCTATGTTAGCTAGCTGGCTATAACAGAGGGATGCTATGTTAGCTAGCTGGCTATGACTACCCAACACAACACTGAAACTCTTCCAAGTCAAAGTAAACTTTTGGTTTTACAAATATATTGCCAACGGGTCACGCCGGTGTAACTGCTCACTGACTGTAAAGTTACTGCATGATTGTAGTGGGTTTACTAACGCATTACTAATAGTTCTATTGGCTTTGTTTACTAGGACGGTACTTTGGCTAATACCATGGCAACGTGGTAGGCTGTGTGTAGCAGTTATGACATGGTTTGGTTTGGAAAGTTTTTTTTTTTTTGCCTGGTCATATACAGTTGATGTGTTGTGCATTGCAAGTCCAAACGAAGGGAAAAGGTGAGAGGAGGAGAGAGCATAGACGTGAGAAAGAATACAACGTGGCTGCTATGAATGTGTCCTGTGTTTACATGTGAACAGTAGGTGTATTCATTCCACTGATTCTGTTGGGAAAAACGTTTCTTAAACGGAATGAAACTGGGATAAACATACCTGAATTTGTCCAATAAAAACTTGTTTGCAACTGTTGGACTAATGATTACACCCTAGATCAGCTAGATGCAGGCAAGAGTGTTCAAGGAGGTAATGAACGTGTCACTGTCCAAACATTTTCTCTCGACCTGTGTGCACCTACGTTGTAATCTTTAATTCATAGTCTAGGTTGTAGCAACCTCATGATGGGTATAGGAACAATTAGAGTATCATGTAGGGGCCTAAACCTGTCACTGTTACATTGAACTGGGTAAATGGAATATGAATGACAGTCATCCAATATGCTGTAATAGAAATAAGGCTGTGCTCATGAGAAAATAAATGGTCCTCCCTCATCTTCAACGGCACCAACCGCCACTGACTTATACCTAGTTCTCACAGGCCCTACCCGTGGTGGACAGTGAGTCACATGTCAATCAGACAACAGAACTTATACCTAGTTCTAACAGGCCCTACTGTGGTGGACAGTGAGTCACATGTCAATCAGACAACAGAACTTATACCTAGTTCTAACAGACCCTACTGTGGTGGACAGTGAGTCACATGTCAATCAGACAACAGAACTTATACCTAGTTCTAACAGACCCTACTGTGGTGGACAGTGAGTCACATGTCAATCAGACAACATAACTTATACCTAGTTCTAACAGACCCTACTGTGGTGGACAGTGAGTCACATGTCAATCAGACAACAGAACTTATACCTAGTTCTAACAGACCCTACCCGTGGTGGACAGTGAGTCACATGTCAATCAGACAACAGAACTTATACCTAGTTCTAACAGACCCTACCCGTGGTGGACAGTGAGTCACATGTCAATCAGACAACAGAACTTATACCTAGTTCTAACAGACCC